>NW_009918790.1:66510-72175 GCF_000696875.1 Nestor notabilis
TGCCAAGGTGTTATATGGTAACAGATGCGCCCTGCTGCCATCCTGAAATTCTGTGCACTGAGCAGCAACCTGACAGGCACAGGTCTAAAATTGTTGCCAGGGATCACTGCCACACAAAAGCATCCTGGCCAAACACATCCCTTTGCAGACATAGTGGCTCTATTCCAAGTCTTCCATCATACCAACGTATCTTCTTGGTATAGGAATTATCCTTGAGGCATATGATCCACCGAGTTCAGAGTCAAATCCAGTAAAGATGCACTGCCAAACGAATATAGAAAGGGACAAATGTACATGCAGGTCCCTTACACCATTCAAACACAGCAATTCTCAGTCTGAGGCAACTGCTCTGGGAACCCAGACAGGTCACTGATGGTTAAACACATTCATAACCTCACCAGCACAAGCCTTTCCCCATACATTATAATGATGCACGTTACTGTGATTTCATAGTACACTTGTAAGAGCATTGTGAGATTCCACTCAGTTTGTGCTTTGTCAGAAGAGAATCTGATTAATGTAATGTACCTGTCTCTTCTGAAATAGTCAACAAGTAACATTATTTTTCCTCATGTTCCTGCTACTGATTTATTATTTTATGCAGATGTACCTCAAGTTTCCTCACCTGAAAGATCACAGTCTCAAGAGTGCGACTGGAAACATGCATGAAAATGGAAAGATGATGGCCCTCACACTGAAGAGTTTCAGAATTCTCAAAAACGCTTGTGCAGGGGGAGCTGGGAACCACAGTAACATTAAGTATCCGGGTCTCACTAGTGAAAAGCAGACAAAATGGATATAGAAACATAACCCATCTCTGAAGAGACAGAACCTACATCTCCAATGTCTGTATATTTATATGCTTTTCTGTCCCCTTTTTAACCCATTCTGCTAGTCTCTATCTTCTTCCTCTTTTACAATGCACTATTCATTGAGGACAGCTGTGAAGAATCAGAGAACAGAAAACTTTCTGACACCACTAGCCAACCCGTCGCCAAGCAGTACAACCCCGTGCCTGCCTGCTGATTGTATAGATTTGTATAGATTGTATTGGTCTTCTCAATGCATGAATTAAGTTTCTGTTTTCCTTTTCAAAAGCATATTTCCTAACCTATGCCCAGAACTAAAAATAAAATGGAAATAATATCTACTGCATTGGCAAAAATCTAGATGTTTTCGTTTTTTCCCTTTATCTTTCTTCATCCACAATCAAAATATCTTTTTGGGTAATTGCTGCAGTTGATGCTATGACCACTGAAGGACTACCGTTTGTCTGTGTGCGGTTCTTACAAACACAAAATTTCTCAGCAGAGAAAGGAGTTAAGGGTGATGTCCTTGGTTCGTTTGTTCAGACCTAGTTATTGAGGCATAAATAGTGTGCTGTGTAACACCATGAAATGACCTAGGAGTACCTATAATGTATAGGCACAGCAAGACCTAGAAAAACAGAGTATCCAGTGCTAAAACAGAGAAACAGCATTACCTGATTTCCTTGCTCTGGTCTTACATAGCTTTGGCAAATAACACAGCGTTTTCCCCTTTTGCAATAGATGGACTTCCATATGTGACTACCTTAGAGGAACGTGCAAAGCTTGAATATTAACATTAAAAGATCCCACAACCTTTCATCTTCATTCTTCCCTCTTCTCCCCCCCTCCAAAAGAGCTTTCTTCCAAATGTGCATTAATTTTAAGCTACCACAAATAAAATTCATTCCTGCATTTGAAATGGGTTTTCTTGTTTGTCTGTTTTAAGAATATGAAAACAATACAAAAGTGCATGAAAAATGGTAGATTAAATGATCCTCCTGAGTCACTGTGATGCTCATGTTTAATTACATGATCTCATGTTTAACTACATTTTAAAATAAAACAAGCATACACTTAAACTGATAGAGCATAATGGCTGCTTTGGTGCTGCTGTAGACATGAATGTAAAGACTTAAAGAAACACATGGATTACTGACCTGACAGGCCATGACAGTAACCCAAAATAGCCATCATGGTCTCTACTATAAATTCTTATTTCACAGACCCCCGACACAATGGATGGCAAGATGATAGAGGTTTATAATAGAAATGCTGACACAACCTTATCTATAGCTGTGCAAATGGTGCCGCTATAATTAAACTTTACAACTTCAGCACCACTAGATAAGAAAGTTGCTAGTATTTAATCATATTAATCAGAGCTTGGATGTTTCAATTGCCATATATTATCATGCAGCATGTACTATAAAAACAAGAAGATTCCCAGCCGCTGAAGATCATAGCTGTTATGAAACACAGAAGTATATCCAAACACTTCTTTGCAAGTGCAAACATACCAAATGAAAACCTCAGTCAGTCATCTTTTTTGTGCTTTGTTTCCTAATACATGAGATCAACATAATAGCCACAGAAAGTACTCTGAATACATTACAAGAATATCACTGAATAGCAGAAAAGCTTCATTAAGATCTGTCCCATATGTTTCAAATTTTCCTATCAGCAGCAAAACAAGTCTACTGTCTTCAGTGATAAAGACAGTTAGAAGCCTGCTCTTTCAGAAAGAAGCACTGAGATTATTCTTCATGCACTGCTGTTTTCTTTAAAAGCCGGCTTTCCAGTGCTAGCGAGGAGTGGGTGGCAAAACTTTCACTGCTTTCAGTGGTCTGAGATTTGGAGCCTGGGAATATTTTATGTAAATATTTCTCTTCACATTTTCTCTTCATTTGTCCGAGTGATTTACAGTTTTACTTCGGGAAATAAAGTTTCCTCTCAAAGATGCTATATTTGGTGCAAACTGAATGGATATTGCATTGGAGCTGAAACCCTCTATTTTTACTGAGTGGGTATTGCTAGCTATAATGAAATTAATCTATTAATAAAACTTGGTTGCTCTCTATTACCCTGAATTTGCAAACCCTCGCATGCTGCATGCCAGCTTATGTGTACCATGTGATATATTCCCACACTATCAAAGCCTACTCTTTTACCAGTTTTATAACATTTTCTGTAGGCAATTCCTTTAAGATTGGTGGCACAGGTATGTAGCTTGTGTGTCACAAGAACTCCTGTAAGAAAAGAACATGCCTGTAATTATGTGTGGTGGAATAGAGTATGCCATGAACATTTCTGAAAACTGTAAGAGCTGTAGAAATGCATAGGAGTTGCCATAGTGTTATTCTGACCCCTGAAGGATGAAAACAGAGTTAACTTCACATCCTTTTTTTTTTTCAATTTATTCAGTATACTCTATGAATGTCAAACTCTATACTACATTAGCAGGATTTATGAGTGCTTGCCCAGACTTATCCTCCAGAAATATGAAAATAGTCATGAACTAATGGTGAACCAACTTTAAAATACTGATGTTTTCAGGGAAGCAGAGGTAAAAATGATTTTTCAGGCTTGTTCCATGGTAAAATTACTGTGAGTTTGATAGCACATTAAATCTAGTAGGTATGTGAAGATCACATTTATCAAGAGATGTAAAACTCACTGCGCCCTAACCTCTTCTTAACTGAAAAGCATTTTAGTGAAATTTTGCTGGAATTAAATCAGAGTGAAGAGGGGAAGGACATAGGCCAGTGATGATAACATCACTCATTTCACCTGACTTAAGATTTCATCAGGCTTACATTTTTTCAGAAAATGCATTTGTTAGAGGTATGGGGCCTCAGCAGTGCCTTTGCAAGCTTAACTGTCTTCTAGAAGTACTCTTCCACACCTCCTCCTGAACAGATAGGAATAGGGATTTATGACTCTAAAATGGCTCTTAAGATAAAGTATACCTTGATACTACTATCTTTGTGGATAATTTGCTAAAAAGGCTATCCAAGTTAAACCTCTGGGACTCCTGTCACACCTTAGCTCTTCACCTGCTCACTTCTGAGATGCTTGAAATGTGTTACTGGACCACCTTTTAGGTTACCCATAAATGTAACAGGTAGATTAGCCTGTTTGATTTGACAATACTTATTTCTAAAGTCAGTCACGCTGTACTGTGAAATACCAAAGCAGCATCCCACTAAAGCTGCAACACAGTCGCTGCACACACCGAGAGAGACAACGCTACCTTGTTAAGTGCTATATATCATTGAGGTGAAGCAGCACCAGCTCTGCCTTGAACACTGGAAGAGGGGTCAGCAGAACACCACCTCTGGAGGCAGGCAACGGCAAGGAGGGGAGGAGGATCGATTTTAATTTTGGGTTTGTTCCTCCTCCGCTCAGCTGTTGCCATGTACTGAAGCCCCAGGTTGTCCAGTGACCTTGTCAAGGAGCCCGCAGCCGGACCCGCTCAATGGGACCATTGTGCAGCCTCCTCGCAGGGGCTGCTTCGCGGGAGCCCTGTCCCCGGGTGCGGCTGCACTAGCAACTGGGCAGCCTCAAACTGCCTCGGCTCTCTGTCCCGGGGCAACTCCGCCAGGACCACGCTGAAGCAGAAAAAGGCTGCCTGCGAGAGGTAAGCCCCTTGTCAGGAGCAGAGTAAGGATGTCTCTTCCTCTGCCCAGGTCTCCATGCCCCGCTGCGAGCAGCACTACAAAGTTAACCCAAGTGATCGATACGCTATATGAGCATATTATTCCACTATCGGCGACTAATGCCACTGATGTAATCAAGTTACATAATCGCCGTCTTTGCACAAATACATCCATCTTCCTACAGATAGATCTGCATATCTTCTTCCATCCATTATGCATGAATCCACCAGCAGTACATAAGGGTATGTATTTTCGCACACACTACAGAACTTTAGCGTTGCAGTGTGTTGCATTGCACAACATAATCACTATCGATTGCCTCAACCTTCCCCCATTCTATCAGAATCGATCGTGCAGAGAAAGATTACCAGTGTGCATTGCTTGGATCCCTTTAAATCTTTAAAGGCTGAAGCTTTTCCCTTGCTCGCTTCTGTTCTTAAGAAGACAATCTTTTCTCTCCTTTTTCTCCCTGTCTCGCTTCACACCACAGCCAGCAGGAACACGGTCCCTCAGCCAGATGCATGTATGTATGAAATACCAAAGATAGCATCTCTGTTTGCAAATCTTCAACTCCCATACACGTGGTCTGAGGTTTCAGTAGGTAAGTTATTGGGTGAAAAAAAAAATATTTTATAAGAGCAGCTGGATGAGAGATTTTCAGGCTAGTGACACGATATTTCTCTACGATCAAGACGAGATTTTTTCCTTACCGTCCCTCAGTTCGTAACTGCCTTGCAGGATTTACAGGAACAGTTGTAACCCAAATTACCAGTGGCATTTAACACCCTTAGCACCAGAGCTCTGTACTACGATCAATAACGATCGCCACCTTAAAGTTTAACAACTTGAAAAGCAGAATTTCATTCCCTCCACTGCAGCTATGAAATGCAGCAGAATGCTGCACAGAGTTGGAAACACTTGTTTTAACCCGCGGATGGGATCCGATCATCGTATTATATAGATTCCATCACGGAGAGCTTCTTTACTATCACCTTTTCAGGCAATAAAATAATACAACCGGGGGGAAAGGAGGAAAAAAAAAAAAAAAGAAAAAAAAAGGAGGGGGGAAATGAAAGACTCCTTCTCAAATCCAGAGGGAGCAAGAACAGAGAGGGAGAGGGGAGATTTTTATCGCAAAAACCACTCACCAGGAGACCTACTGCAGTTATTCCACTCAACTGCCAATACCGGCTGGAGCCC
>NW_009918791.1:0-17907 GCF_000696875.1 Nestor notabilis
CCGGAAAACTTCTCTCAAGGGGTTTGTGCCATTTCCAGTCAAGCCAGGGAGGAAAATGTTTTTAACAAAGGAAAAATCCTGTGGACTTTCTTTTTTGAAAGAGTTTAATGGCTGCTTCCAAAATAGGCAGTTAATAAATTTTCCTCTTAAGTTTTAAAAAGCACCACCACCAAAGCGAAACCACAAAATTGAACCACAACCATCTGAAGCTTTCACATTCCTGGTAAAACTTTTCACTTTTGGCAGGGCCACTCAAAGCCTCCATCTGTGTTAGATCTGCAGGAGCCAGGACAGTCACTGCAGCTGAAGCTTTAAGATGCTGGGTGTGGGTAGGTGTATGGAAGGAAGCTCTTAACCTGGTTCTCCAGAGGTCCAATGGACCTCTTCTAGGTCTGACACTGGCAAGGGAACAAGTGGGATTGAATGTTGTGTTGGTTGAGGGGTAGAAGAATAAGCAGTGGCTAGGCTTGTTGGGAACAAAACAAAGAGGAATGGAACCAGTGAGTATGGGAAGACTAAGCAAATGAAGACACTTGAAATAATCTCAAGTTTTCATAACCCTGTGAGAGAAGAGGGACAGTTATGCAGATGTTGGTGTTCTAGATTAAAATCAACACCTGTAATTTATTATTACAGTAGGCTGGCACTGTCACAGAAAAAAAACCCGAACCAAACCTTAGTTGTGCTTTTTCTGCAGCCCTGGTTGCTCTTTGTCACCTTCTGCATCATCGTCCCATGCTGGTGCCATTGTTTGTACAGCAGTGGGGTGAAGTGGCATGGACTGTTACCCACAAATTCATAATAAACTTTAACATTTTTTCTAATTAACCTAGTTAATACTCACAACTGTTTCTCTGCACTGCCTTAGGGATGCTGATGTTAGCTCAAGGAACAATGTGATGGGGAGGGAAAGTATCTATTATTTTTTGTATATGAACAAATAGGTACGTATGTAAAAGCATTGGGGGTTTTATGTACATATGAGTATGTATACACATAGGGACACAAATCCCTGTGTAAAGGGATTGTGCAACTGCAGCATCGCACATTCTGGGCCTTGTGTTGAACAGAGGGAGTGCCACTGATAAAGCGGTTGTGTGGGAGGTTTACAAGTATGAGAGGTGACTTGCAGTCTGAAAAGACATTGCAGTAAGGGTGAGTTTGCAAGACTACTTCTTGCTGGGCCAGGGGAGTTGAGATTAGAAGCCAGAGAGGAGGGAATAGGGAATTTCTGTGTGAGAATACTGCATGGAAGCAAAGGAGTGAGACTTTTTACACATCTGTTCAGCCATCTCAGTTCAACCTCTTTTAGACAAGAAAAAATTATTTTCCAGAACAGATTAGGAAAGAGCCTGGGATTCCTCAATATCTCCATTTTCCTGGAATTAGCAAATACCATGAAATCCCCAGGCAAAATGTGGATTATCCCTTTCTCATGCAAGTTCCTCCATAATTTGTATCCAGCTAATGCAGTAGGATAATATATTAGCTCAAATGGCAAAGCATTGCATCTGGTTATAACAAATAGGTGTTGAGATTATAGCAGTTTTCCTTTGTTAGGAGCGGATAGTTACAGACAGTTGGAGTAACTATACAAATATTGCTGTTTCCAGAAGTATTAACAAATGAAGGAGAACTGAAGTTTTTTAGTTAGCTTTAATTCAGCCTCTTCATACATCTAGATTAAATTACAGTTTTCTGTTAGGTAATAGTTTGTTGAATAAAAAATCCTGTTATACTCAAGTTATTGAAGAGATGAAGTATTTTGGCCTTGTCTTCATTACTTCGGTTGTGTGATATCATGACTTACTTTCTGAATGTGACTCAAATCTGCATTCAAATTCTGCTTTGGCTATGGCATTAGAAATTTCCTTGTGTTTTCTATTTTGTTTATCACCTTAATATCTCAGTACTTGAAAAATCACCCCCTTAATAGACAAAACTTTCAAAGAAAAGGGAATAATCATCCTCCCATTCTACATGGAGAATGAAAGATAAAACTATGGAGACCAAATCTGGTCCAGGTAGGACCTGATTTTTTTTCAGAGTATTGAGTTTGGTGCCCTGGTTTATATTAAGTGCATAGGTGCAAATAAATTGAATATCTGGTCTAACGCTATGCTGCTTTTGCAAATCGAGAACTCAGATTTTAGGAGAGGCACCCCTAAAATAAAATGCACATAGCTACAGTCCACATTGAAACAGGATTTTTAAGTAGTTTACCTAGAGTCATGGATGAGTTCTGTGGCAAAAGCAGGGGTAAAATATACTTCATGACAGTGTGAACTTATTGTAAACCACAGCATTGTGAACCATTTTTTGTTTACTCTCATTTTAAACAGCTCCTTTTTCCTGTGATCCTCTTTTCTGTCATTTTTGTCCTGCTTACCTGTGTGACCTCTCTCACTTGTGATAGCGTAACCATTTCTGTATCCATCTGGTGAGGTGGATCACACAATTAGGTAGAAAAAATATGTATGACTTAACTTTTGACTATTATAAACAGCTGGATGGGTGGGGGAACAAGGAATGTGGTTGGTACCACTTACCCCCAGTATGAGTGCTGGGAAAAGCCTAGGCCATTTTGCCCCTCAACTTCCCTGTCCCATTAATCCCATAAATCTTTTATGCTTCATTCTTTCCATTTACTCAACAAATTACACCAGGTTCCTATAGGCAAGAATTTTATTTTGTTGCACCACCCTCTTAGAAACTTTTGCTTTCAGTTTCTCAGTTAAATTATGAATTTCTCTGCAGCTTTTTATCTTGCTCTTTCATGAGTTCCTATCAGCTGTGTTTCCACTATGTTGCCATTCTCTGGCTCGTGTTTCTTTAATGTGGGTTGTTTTTTTTGCTTTAGCCTCCAGAGACAATTTACTTTCTTCCCTCCATCCCTTGCTTCCTCTCCTCTTCCACATCATAAACAAAAGCACTTGCAATGTGCAGTAGAGAACAATACAGAACTGGCAAGAGAATGGATTAAATGACCTAATGTCTGATATCTGTTCTCCTGCCAGCTATTTTTGTTTGATTTCACATGTCTGTAACTGACCTCTTTAAAATCTAATCTGACAATACCCAGCCCTTTCCTTGTTTAGTTTTGCTTTGTTTACTGACTCTTGTTAAGTAAAATTTGATACACATTTGTGAGGTCTGAAGTATGCTTAGCCCATTCTCTTGTTGCCAGCAGTTTTGATGGTACTGATTATCAAGTGATCTGTGTTTTAGTCAAGGTTACTGAATACCATTATTAAAATAGCTATGTTGTAAAAGCAAGGCCTGTTCATACTGGAAGTTAAGGAAATTGTATAATAACCACCTAAAATCACACCATGTGTTTTGGCTTGCTAAGGAAATATACTTGTTGAAAGCTATTTTATGCATATTTCAGACTATCACTTATTTTTAATGATAGATAATCATCATGTAAATATCTTTAACTTTGGTAAAAAGTTATGCGTCTGTTCAGAAAGACACTTGTAAAATTGGACAAGAAATATATTTGAACAGCCCAACATGTTGGAGTAAACATCCATGGCTAAGAGTCCTGGAAAATGCACAAGAAGCATTTTCTGTGTTCAGACTAAGAATGCTGCTTTGTGTAATTTTTTTGGGGGGCAGGGTTGGGGACTAGATGTCCTTACATGGGGGAGAGACAGACTATCCTGCAATTGCATCTTGTAACTTCAAGATTACTCACATTTTAAACTTTACATTGTGCTGTGTTACCTGCTCAGTGGAGTGTTTCTTCTAAAGCATTTGACTCAGCCTTCTCATGTGCTTCTGAAATGACTTTTGAACGTTGGCATCTCGTGTTTTAAGATCACCCTCTGTCAGTTTTTTTAATGCAGTGGTCAGTCTCCACCAATATGATTACTCCAACAACGATAAGATTAAGTGATCCTAAAATCCAGAGAGAGACCATGTGAAACCTAGGATTGGATAGTTTATCGTAGATAAAACTTCTTAATCCTGGTGAAGAGTTTTGTTGCCTGAAACTGCAGAACTTTTGTGTAGATGAGATTTCTTTTCTTTTTTTTATTTTTTACACCAAGCCATTATACCTTATTAATGTGCCTGTTTTGCTGAGCTCTTTGTTTTCCTGTAGTATAAGAATGAATGCCATGGACTAGTTTCAAGATTCACTTCACAACAATTCTTCATTAAATCCCTACCACTAAATTAAATGTTTAATATAATTGTCTAAATGGTAATATTTATTATAATAATCTGTATTTCTAAATGTTTACTACTTGGCATTGAAGAATGATGCTTTTTGGCTCAAAAAGTGTGACTTTCTTAGCTCACTGGTGTGAGGCAGTTAATGGAATGCTACCAGGAAATTCAGAAATAGCGACTTCATCAGACGTTAACTTTTGCACCTGCCTGTGCCTCCAGGTTTATCAGTATGCTGTTTACTGACCTTGGGTGTATTCTTCAGCTTTTATTTGCAGTGTATTACTCTTCAAGCTATTTGCTAGATAAAGCTGTGAGAAGTAACTTTCTGTTAATTTTTCTGTCCCTAGTCTTCATTCTCATGGCTATAGGGAAGGGTTGAACAGGGTCTCAACAGTGGAATTGCTAGCTAAATCTCTTGCCTCTCTTCCCATGGATTTCCCCTGTGGCAGCTGAAATTAGCACAGTCTGTGACATTTTATTTCAGTACTGCTTAGCAGTTCTGAGTATCAGAAATGAAATGGACTCACTGTACTGTTTTCTGTTTGCTACTGTTGCTTTATCAGAGCTGTGGGCAGCAGCAAGATAAAGACATGGCATATTGACTGTGTGGCTTTGTAAGCAGCTTAACTGATCTAAGCTTGTCCTGCTGCCTGAAAACAAGACTTCTTGGTTTTCCCCTCCATCATTGCTAGGTTTTGCATTTTGACTGCTTCTCTTGTGCTGGAAGTGCACCAGCACTCTTAATGCTGTGTAATCAACTGAACTGGGGAGCTTATTTATTTTAAAATGAAACCAGTAAAAGTAAAATAATATGCACACACAAAATGCTTTCCACAGGGCTATCTCTGACTGGCCTTGGGGGCTACTAACTGGCCCTTGAATCATCTCAAGGGAGGGAGTGGAACTATGTGGCTCTGTGTGGAGTCTACCTACTCAGCTTTATCTGGGATTGATTCAAGTCCTGACTCCTAAACTATCAATGAAGCAGTAGTGTATCAGTATCTTTGTCTGCCAAAATGTTTGAAGAACAGCAGCAAACTGCTGAAGGGACAAAGTACCAGAAGTCCCTCAAGAGGGTCAAGAACCTAGTGAACAGATCTTGGTGTCAAACTCTGAAAGTGAAAAGAAAGGTGAACTAAGTCATCTTTCATGCAAAAGCCACTTGTGATGAACTATAAAGAAGTGTCCAACTACAAGCTCATCAGGTCTGTAGTTGTCTATAAAAAACAGAAGCATCAAAGCATTTTCATGATGGCTGTTCTTTAGAAACTCTTGGCAAAGGTTTGATCAAAGTTTTCATCTTGGTATAAGAAAGGAATGTTTTACAGTAAGCACAAGCATTCACTGAAACAACCTCCCCAGAGACATGGTGAAGTCCCTATCACTGGAGGCTTTCAAGATGCAATTGGACAGGCTGCTAGGTAACCTCATCTGGGCTCCCTTTCCCAGGAAAGGTTGGATGAGAAAATTTTTTTAGGTTCCTTCCAGCCTGGGCTGCTCTATGGTTCTGTGTATTTTTTGTATGGTTGAAGTTAAGTACATCAGAAATACAAAAGGTGGAGATGCATCTGGTTGTATGTAGCATGTCTGCTGTCACTGGAGCCTCTGATCCCCAGTACAGCAGTAGGTAGAAGTGGTAGGAAGGGATGACAAATTCCTTGACTCTTCTTCAAGGTTGAAGCCAAAACATGGTTTTTCATTATACTTCAGAGATGTAAATATACTTTTGTGTGTACGTTTGTTCAAATCCTACTTAGAAAACAAGTGTAGTGCAGCAAAAAAAGAGTCATTTGTGCATCTTAATGTATTCGGAAATTCAGGTAAAGCTGGTGTGAGGGGAAATGGGCATGGGTGTTGTAAGAGAGGGAAATAGTATTTTAAAAATTCTTCTGTTTTACTGCAGCTGTTCTGCAGATTCTGGTGGTCTATGCCTTTCTGTGCACTCTCTTTATGTAATTTCCCAGTGTGACAGAAAACTTCATGAAAAATATGAGGAGGAGTTGTGCCTCATTATCTTTCCTTAGCTACCATATAATTCAATAAGATGAAATACGTATTTATGACTCTTCTGTCACTTCTGTGCAATTTGATTTTTGGATGACTGGAAAATCCCATTAAAACATGCTCTGAAATGCTGTCATGTATGCCTTGCTTCAGGGGAAGACAGGGTGGAAACTTGTATTAAAACATGCTGACGATGCATAAATATTTGGAAGAGAAGGCTTTGTTTGCACATTCCTCTAGCTTAGTTTAGCACTTCAGAAAGAAATTACATTTTATTGGTTTCTGGCTAATTTTTCTAAATTAAATGAGGTGTAAGACATTGGCCTACCACGCAAGTGCTAAATGCCATTTCTATACAGAGCAATTTGCCTCACCTTTGCCTCATCATAGAAAAGCAAAATAAACTTCATGAAGTAGATTAATTAAAAAATACACTTATTACATGCAAAATGAAAATGACAGTGTGAAATTATCCAGGTTTCTTTTGGCTACAAAGATCTAGAATCTTTCTGGGTTTTTTAATAGCTGTTTGAAAAAACACTGGTAGTTTAGAACAAAACTCTTTTTTAAAAATGGCTGTTGCTCCTTAGCCTTCACAGTACTGTAGCAATTTCAAGAAAAACTCCAGTGACTTGATGATAATCTTTTTCAAATGTACAGAACTGTCACTTCACATTTTTTATTTTTTTTTTTTTTTTTAATTGTGGAAAGAGGACACTTGAATATTGGATCCAGACTGATAGAGTTGGACGCTGGATTTTGTACAGCCAGTTTGTGGGACTGGAAAATCCATGAAGGTATTACTTGTGACATTTGGGTCATGGTTTTGCTTTTTAAGATGTGTTGGGAAAGAAAGTATCTATAACAGTTTCAAAGTAGGAAAAATGCTACATATTTACCCTGATCTTGTGACATTTTCTGAGTGTACAAACTGCAATGAAGTTATATTCTTGTGAATGGCGTGGGCTCAGGTACTGTTGCTTGACCCTTCCTCTCAAGCCTGAAGAAGTATAATCTGAAGGTAGTACTCTTGGTTTTTTAATCCCTTACTTGACCCATAATGCTTTAAAAGGCAGACAGCACTGTTATAATGTGTTCTGAATATTTTGATGTATTGATTTGGGGACAGATGGGAGACCTAGAGCCAAATGTAAAAGGAGGTTGTAGATCATAAGTAGGATACATTAAAAGACCACTTGCCATCTATCAATTTGATTTCTATTATATGCTTGTATTTACTCCCTAATGCACTTCATAACTGGTCCTAGTACAATTTTAAACCACTTTATCCAGTTCCTCTTAAACATTCCATACTGGGCACTGGGCTGCTTCCCTTCTTTCATAGCTAGGTAGTTATAAATAAAAGGTATATGAGGTGTCTTGTGTGTATGTAACAATACATGCTTTCTTTGAAAAGCTGTGTAATACTAAAATCCGAAGGTCACCTGGCTCCTGAACTTTAGCAAATGGTTGAAATGTTTGGAAAATTGAGTGGCCACAAACTGTAGAAGATGCTAAATTAGACATTAATAATGTGAAGATTTTTGAAAGGTAAACAGCCATTTTTGCATACTGGAGAATGTAAATGAGGACATAAGTAATTTACATAACACATACAGACTTTATTTGTATGAAAATGGGGACAAAATAGGAAAGTAAAATAAAAGTGAGTGCTCATTCAAAGCTGCTTCTAATTTAAGGAGACCGTGAGTGAAAACATGCTATAAAGAAGACTGCAGAAGTTCTGATACAGTTTGTGTGGTTTTTTCCTTGAAAAGAGCTAGCAGGTCCATTGATTGCTTTATCTTACTATGAAGAAGCAAAAAACCCAAACAAACAAGCAAAAAAACCAAAACACACAAAAAACCCAAACAGCATGATGGGTATTGAATAAGCAGCTGTCACTTCAGTAGTGTAACATGGAAATTTATCAATACATTATTTATAACTTCAGACACCTGTAAATGTGAGACAGAAGGATCAGAACATAGTTTCCCTGGCTTATTGTGTATTGACTTTGTGAGCTTACAAACTGGTAACATGGAGAGGAAGTTATTGCAAATATTGACAATGGGAATCATAAACTGGATGTTAATTTTGTAGTCTGTAATTGTAAGTTTCCACTCCTTGGGCGAGTGTGGGGAGAATGTGCTTTTTTAGTTTGGAGTTTTTGGGGAAGCTGAAGGGTTGCTATGTTTTCTCCTAGTTCCCAGATTAGCTATGTATGGGTTTTTTTGATGGTGGTGTTGTGTGTTGGTTGGTTTTTTTTTCTTGTGGTGGTGCTTTTTTTTGTGTGTGTGGTGTTGGTTTGGGCTTTTTGTGAGCAGATACTTTGGTATTTCAGATTTTTAGCTCTCAGATTGGGCCCTGTGGTGTCCTGTGTATTAGCAGTATTTCATTTCCATAGTAAGAACACAACATTTGAAGACAAGACAAGCACATAAACTGCTTCAGAAATCTCTTTCACTAAGGTCAGGTTGTTTTGTTTCTGGGAATTTTCTTTGTTTGGTTTTTTGGGGTTTTTTTTGGGTGTATTTTTGCTTGAGGGAAAGCCTCATGTTACTTGTATTTTTGTCAACTTTTTTGTCAAAGTAATTCTATAGCTCTGCAGAAAGTTTTGCCAGACTTTCACTGTCACCACATAGCAACCTTTAATCCTTTGCTGAGGAATCATTTATCTGGAGCTTCCTTCCTTACACCTTCTTACTACTTTGAGTGTAGTCACACAGTATGTATTGGGTGTATCTGCAGTAGCATTTTGGTTCAGATCAGGAGTATGCTTTGGAAGTAAAACTCCCAGTTGTCACCTTGCTTTGATTTGTATTGCAGAGGCATTTCAAAGCACTCAGACTTAATTACTTTAAACCAGAAGAGGTGCTCCAAGAGCATCCCTTTTGCAGTCCCACTGCTACACAGTGTTCAGCTCATGGAATCAAATCAGAGCTACCCCAAAGTTAAATTCTCAACATGTGTATTGTGTCAATGTTGGGTCCAACTTGAGTTGGATTTGGAAGCTAACACTTAAGCAGTAATTAGGTCTGTAAACACCAGAGCTATAATGAGTCTGTTTTCCTGTCTCACTTTTTGCTCTTTCCTACTTTATCAATCTGAGTTCTCCTACATTCTCTAACATGCTTGTTGTGACACAATTGCTAATGCAGATCACCACCATATTCTGACACCTGTGCTGGCTGAGCTATTATTTGACTTGCCAGCTTGCAACAGTCTGGCTGGTCCTGAGCAGGGTGTATGCTTTCTGACTACCTGCTTTCTGATGGCGAAAATGGGTAATGATTTACAGCTGCCAAATGCGCTGTGCTACCTGAGATACTGCCACAATTGGTAAACCCCATCTATACTTCAGTGAGAACATTAACGGCTTTTCTCTGTTCTTCTTGGTCATTGATCTTAGTGGAAAACTTACGGTAGCACAGAAGAAATCTCCTTGTTAGATTTAGTTAAAAGCTATTGGGGGAGGAGAGGGTGGAGAGAACAGAAGATAACACAGATTCATTAGTTTTGTGTCCAGACAAAATCAGGATAAAAACATGTCCTTCTGTAAAAGCTTTATTTAATTGTTCACCACTCCCACTTGAAAAAGGAGAGAAATTGGTTATCGTTACGTCAACACTTAGATGGATTATCAAGATAAATAGTCCAAATTTTAATTTCCAAAGCATAGTGGAATTTGCTAGTGTAAAATAGTGTCTTTTAACCGTAGCTTATAGAAGACTGAGGTATCTGAAATGCCACTATGTAGGCATCTCAGAAAGACAGTCTCTTGAGGATTTGTGCAATTCTGGTTTCAGTACAGATACAGTTACATAAGTGTTCACTTATGCCTTCCAAGAACTGCCCCAGATGGTTCCAATGCACTTTAAAACAATGCAACCTGCCAAAATTCTCCTTCACCAAAGGGTGAGTGTTACTTCTTCCAGATGTCCTACTGGCCAAGTGTGTTTATCAGAAGATTGACCTTGTCTGGTTTTGAAGGGGAGGGGAAGGAAGAGATATCTTATAGCAACTGCCCTTTGAGCAGGAGGAGCCTGGAAGTAACCAGAGAATAACCAGCCAGAATATTGCCACAGCTTTAAAACAACAACAACAACAAAAAACCTTACTAAAAGTGCTGGTCTGGGCTGTGATAGAGTTTATTTTCTTCATAGTAGCTGGTATGGGGCTGTACTTTGGATTTGTGCTGGAAACAGTGTTGATAACACAGGGGTGTCTTTGTTATTGCTGAGCAGTGCTTACACAGAGCCAAGGCCTTTTCTGCTCCTCACATCACCCCACCAGTGAGGAAACGAGGGTGCATGAGAAGTTGGGAGGGGACACAGCTGGGACAGCTGACCCCAACTGACCCAAGGCGTATCCCATACCATATGGGGTGATGCTTAGCATATAAACTAGGGGAAGAAGAAAGAAGAGGGGGGGACATTTGGAGTGATGGCATTTGTCTTCCCAAGTGATCGTTATGTGTGATGGAGCCCTGGTTTCCTGCAGATGACTGAACACCTGCTTGCGGGAGGCAGTGAATGAGTGAGTTCCTTGTTTTGTTTTGCTTGCATGTGGGGCTTTTGCTTTACCTGTTAAACTTTATCTCAACCCACAAGTTTCCTTACTTTCAGTCTTCCATTTTCCCTCCTCATCCCAATGCAGGGTGAGTGAGTGAGTGCCTGTGTGGGGCTTAGTTGCCAGATGGGGTTAAATTGTGACAGTCCTTTCTGGCACCCAACATGGGGCCTTTTCAGCACACGTCACAGTTACTTTGGAAGAAGGGGTAATGAGGCAGAAGCTTAGACTTCAGTCTTAGGCAGCTGAAGTTCTCTCCAGCTGCAGTCATGATGAACCATCTTCTCTGTGCTAACAGGGCGGTGTTCAAGAGTTGTACTCAGCGTGCTTGTTCTGTGAGTAGTAGTGGTATTTTATTGGTTTTAAGGCGTAATGGCAGTCCACTGAGTACAGGTTTCTTTTAGCAATCTGGTTTGTGGTTTTGAGTCCATGTGTAATCAAAATGAATGATAATGTTTTATAATGCTGTGATTAGGCAGCATCTATAAGGCAGAGGTTTTTTCAGTTCTCTTATTCACTCTTATCCTTGCCCTGGAATAAGTCTCAGGTGGGAGAAATCTTTTCTATCCTTGTCTGATTAAGCACCTTAAAAAATGTTCCATCCCTCTTTATTTCCACCCAAATTCTCTGGAAGACTTTGCTGTTGCAAGCAGACCAAACTTAATAAATACAGGCTACTCCAATATCATTATCTACAGACTTCCTATTCAAAATAAAATCAATGTATTTCTACGGTATATGAAAGCATGTAAATTCTTTGGTGCATTTTTCCTTGGGAAAAAGTTCTTTGAAACAGGTCATAATAAGTAAAATTGTAGTCTTTTGCAGTGTTTTTTCCAAGGATGTAAAAGACACACGTGCTGGGACTGGGGGTTTTAGGTAGGCGCATAACATATTTTGAATAAAAGGCAGTCAGGCAGATATCATCTGTATTCCTGTGTAATTATTTAATGTTGTCATTTTTTTTCTAAACAAGCCTCCTACAGGAGTGTTTCAGTTGTTGCATTGCACCTGGTTTGGGGGTATAGATTAGAATAAGTGTGTTTATTTTTAGACTGAACATCTACTTATGTTTTAGTTAGCATTGTCCCTTGAATGTATCTACTTTCATAAAAAGCTCTAGAAGAACCTAAATATTTATAACTTTAAAAAATTGTATAGCTCTATGTGGTACCTGGTTGTAATTGCATCCCAGTGGCCTCATTAATTGTACAGTTTACGAAACTAATATTAGCAGCTGTATTCCTTGTTAGAGTTGTATTGTAGAATGAAAAAAGTCACTTCCCTCTTCCCTGCCTTGTACTGTGATGTGTATTCCCTCCCCATTTGCAAGAGGAGCATGATGGCCTGGCAGTGCTTTAAATCACTGTTAACACAGCCTGTGAGAAACTAAGTGTGTGAAAATGCTGTTGCTGCTTTTTGTTATGCTTGTTTTCTCTTCTCTTTGTAATCCCTTCCCTTAAGGACTTGCTTTGTTCTTTATATTCTGTCTCCCTAGAATATATGACAAGTCAGTGAGTGAGAATAGTGAAGGCAGTTTGGACTTGTATGCCCTCCATCAGATCTTCTGTCCTCTAACAGTACGTGCTGCACACAAGTTTCCATTAAACTTGAGTCAGGGAGTGTTCCCAGAAAAAGTATACCTGCCAACCGAATACGGTTATCTTGACAAATGCAACAAAATCTTGCAGAAATACTGTCATGAGCCAACAACATTCAGTGCTGAAATTAATTGGCTTCCCCATTTAAGGGATACGTTGCACTACTAGAGTATGACTACCTGCTTTGGAAATGTGTATAAAAATATTCTGTGCTTTGTGCTTATATGTAGTGTATAAAAGGTTTGGGCACTTTCAGGATTGAAAAAAAATAAAATAATTAGGTTAGTTGTGGAAAGAATTGTAAAGCTTGGTTTGTTTCTTCAGTGGTAGTTCTTTAAAATTTCATGCAAATTGTTTTTCCTTAGTAAGATGCTATAGCCCTTTGGTGGTGAGCACATGACTGCTGTTAAACAGCAAGGGCTTTGTTGGTATGTCTCCTTTGCTGTCTCATGTGTTTTAAAACTCCCTGAATTTCCGTTATGTCATTACATTTTCTACTAGAAGTGGAAGGTTGATTGTTTTAGGTTAGTTTTGTTTTTTACTGTTACACTGGCAGCAAGTAGGCAGGCAGAAAAGGTCACTTGTTGGTCAGGCATGTCAGCTTGCCGTTGAACTCAGAATTTGGCACTTGGCTATAGAGCTATCCGTGCTGCTCACCGCATTGTCACTTTTTCCACAAGCAAATATAAGGTGATGTATAACTTCTTGCAGAGTGTGGAGGGGATAATATATAGAAGGTAGTTGGAAGAGGGATTCCTGTTACAGTAAATATTGGTGTTACTAGTAAGATACTGGCTGTGAAGGATTTATGTTCTCGCATTTGTGTGTATATATGAAAAACATTGCTTTTGACACCATAGGAGCATCCTAACCTTCAGTAAGGTTCGTGAGTACTTAAAAGCAGGAAACTAAATAGAGTTGGGTAGAGAAATAAATGAGTCAGTAGCAAGTCAAGATGTTCTCGTAGTATTGCCAGCCCTTTTCAGCTTTATTATGTACTTGTTTGTTTGATCCCTTCTTCCAAACAACCTTTGAACTCTTTAGTCAATTTGAATCAAGACTGTCAGAGAGTAGAGGACCAAAAAATAATTAAGCTCCTTCTCTTATGTGAAGGGGCAGTTGAGGGCAAAGACCCAAGTGGTTCCTCTGCAGTGGGAGAGTCTGTTCTCCAAGTGTAATGTCCATGTAGTGACAGGGCAGCCATTCCCCGTGTCCTCAAATCAACCTCTTGGCTGTCATAGCAAGAAGCTAGCTATGTTTTGTGGGTACTTGGAAATGAAGAAGTTTGGGGACGTATGGAGAGGGAAGGCAGGGGAGCATAAAAAAGACACGTTTGTAGTAAAATGGACAAAATTAGTTACAGGTAGATCTAAATACTTGTAATTGCTGTAAGAATCTAATGTAGATATTTGAAGGAAAGGTTCTACACCACAGCTGCTGGAAAGCTGTATTTGGTATTTCCTAGAGAAGAGCATACTGGTTCCTTTCGTAATGAAGGAAAGGTGAAGAGAAATGTAATACATTTTTTTGCTGCCAATTCAGCAAATCTTCATTTTGTCACTAGTTCATAATATACCTGCCTCCATTTCCACTGATGAAAACTGGTGCTGTTTCTTTCTTCTCCACACATTTTCCCCATCTGGAAATGAACATTGAAATGCTGACATACACAAAGGCTGTGATGTTCCAAGCACCTAGTGTCAGGTGCCAAGGCAGCACTGCATGCCTTGGCAGTGCCTTGCTCTGCTCCTGGTGTACAACATCCAGTAGCAGGGAAGAGGCATATTAGTCTCCTCGTTTCCATCACAGTTCCAGAGCCATCTAGTTGTGACTCAGGGAGCATGGTTGTGGATGCATATTTTGTCTTTTTTATTTTTTTTTTTTTTAAATGTTGTTGAAATCCACATGCAAGTTACTTGTTAAAGGGTGAAATATGAAAGACTACCTGATTTTTTTATTTATTTTTTAAATTCTAAATTTAATGCAGACAAGTTGTCCCCATTAGAGAGGGGAAGCCTGGCAAGATGCAGTTTATGCCCTGTATTACTGCCACTCCACCAGAGCAAGTGAGCACTCATGGGTCTTGCTTTTCTACTACTGGGAATCTTGAGCTCCTATTGCAAAAACAGCCACCTGAAACTGGCAGGTAATAAATGGCAAAAGACATTCATAATGTAACAGATGAAGAGAATAGTTACACCAGTAGCCAAATAATTTTTTTTTTTTTTTTTTTTGGTGACCATCTTATTAGTCAAAGCTTGGCAATTTGTTCAGGACAAATATTTGAGTGGTAACAATGTGACAACCCAGAAAATGACACTAATTTTAGCTTTATTCAAGAAGCCGGGGCAAAGGTGGTTTTGTCATTGTATAGAGTAATCTGCTAAGAAAAATTACTCCAAGAAACTGAAAATAGTCCCTCAAACTAATCTTCCTGCCTTCGGATGCAGTTCTTGTTGGCACTCTGCCTTGTGGGTACAATGAGCTTTAGGCGCTTTCCTGACTGAGAGCATCTTTTGTTTGCTCTCTTTCCAAGATGAGGTATAAAGTACATGTAGGCTCTTGTAGGGCAGGTTAGAAACCTCTCCTGTATTTCTAGTTCCTTTGCCAAATCACAGGTCTTGTTCTGCCATTGAATTTTATGCAGGAATCCTGTTTTAATCAGTAGCAGACTGTGAATGAATTTGCATGTGTTCATTCTAATTTTAAAAAATGTGATCCATAGATAATGAGTTGACTTGGTGATCTCTGCAGAGTGAATTTAAGTCTTGCATGTGGATTAAGTAATTACAGTGGAGAATGTAATACCTTTCAAGTTTGATTAGGGAAAACAGTGATTGCAGATTTGTTTAAAATTATATACGCCTTCTATTTCATATCAGCATTTTTGCATATTCTAAATATGGAAAGCTTTGAAAAAGGTTAAAGCATTCACCATTTCACAAGAGTTACCTTTTTTTGGATAGTATTCCTATACTACCGAATTTAGTCTGTATGCAGTATTGGTACAGTTCAAAAAAAGGTTTAATCGTGATCATGGGGTTTCCAACACTGATACATTTGTAGCAACATGTGGAATCAAGAGAAACTTCTGCAAGTTCATCAGAATTTACAAACTAAACAGGATGTTTCCTTTCTTGTTACAGACTTGATATTTGCAAGTTCCTTGCCTTGACAGTAATCATCATGGATAGTGGTAAGTTTGTTAACTTAGTGATGAGTGTGCATTCCTTATTACTCCCTGTGAAGTGGGCATAAACACATTCCAAAACTGTCCTCTGCTCAAAATCAAAGTCAGTTTGCACAAAAAATGTCCTCTGCTATTGAACTAGATCTGGTGTTACATAGGATGGAACTGGAATCATACTGCTGTTCGGAAAGAGATGCTATATGCAGACTGTAATAATCATCACAGACTCATTTGTGGACCTTTGGCTGCAGAATGAAGACACAGAGCTGAATTTCCAGCCTTGAATACTTTAGTTTCAATTGTTCTCTAGCTTTTCCCAGTAACTCCGCATTCTCAGAGCAGAAGTCTCTTTTTAAGCATTATAAGTAAATGCTCCAATAATTTTTCTCCCTTCTTGCTCTGTGCAAACCAAGTAATTTTTTTACTTACGTACAGAAAGTTTCAGATCTATCACTAGCTGCACCTTCAAATTTAAAATTAAATGTTTATTTCCAGTATTTAGAGGTGGTTTTAATTTGCTTAGGTGTTGGTAACAAGTTAGAAAAAGGAAGCCTCAATAGTGGTCTCAATAGAGCTAGTTTTGGTGTCCAGGATGCCCTGGGCTTTGCTTCAGCAATGCTTCTGTGCCTCAGAATACTTTTCCCATGCTGCTGTTCTCTGTTCCTTCTGTCACTAAAGACCTGAAGCCTATTTTCTTTGCCTGTGACAGCCTCAGCTGGTAGGCTGAGGCGTATTTATCCTCTTGTGTCCTTGCCTGTCTCTTTCTGATTCTGATTGAATTTCACCTTGCTAGAGTATCTATTCACTATTATGATAGCACACAGGTTTTCCAGGGAATGCATAATAGATTGAGCTGACTGTATTACTCTCTTCAATAATAGTAAGTGAAACTAAGACTTCAAAATTATTTTCTTTGTAGCTTTCAGTTGCATAAAAACTTGCTAAAAGCAAAGTATTACAGTAACACACTGAGCACAAGCATGTCTGAAGAAATAAACATGTATTCAAATGCATTTAATTTGGTAGCTCTATATCTTCATCTATATTCTACAAAAGTTGAGGGAGAGGAAAGACTTTAGATTATTTGTTTCTGTGCCTATCTTATGTAATGCCACAATAATAATTCTGAGTTTTCTCTTTATTCCCTTATGATTTTCCCTTTATTTGCTAGTTAATCTCTTTAACAAAGTAAAAAAGAAGTTTTATCTTGCTTCATAATTTTATTCTTGCAAGATGCAATTCTTCCCTGATTATCTTCAGCTCCATAGTAATAGCTATAGTGAATTCAACCACGTTGTAGCTTGCCTAGGTGTGCATCCAACCCAAAGCAGTTTTTTTTTTTTACTCGTATGCAAATATAACTGAACGTGTACATGATGGTACTGAAATACTAAGATGTCAAAGTGGTTTCTGCAGTATGCTTCCATTATCTCATTTTATGGGGTTCATCAGGTGACGACTGATTCTCATTAAATTACTATATTTCAATCAGTATCTCCATCAAGATTGGTTTGATCAGTGTATGCTTTTGTTTTCTTGCTACATTCGTATTGACTTCTTGATTGGATTTAAAGTCAATAGGAGTGTGGAGAGCTTTAAAAATGTCAAATAAACCCAGACTAATTAATATACTTAATTCTTCCAGCCTTGCAGGGTCAAAAGCCATTCCTGGTCTGGACTAATCACGGATAATTATTTATCAGATATGTTCAGAATTAATCACTGTGTGCTTTAATTTCCTCAGTGGGCTTTTTTGTCTCTGTGATATATGCATTTGCTATACTATATAGTGAGAGAAGAGACTTTCTGAATATGAATGGCTAAATAAAAAAGTTGGGTGTTTTTTTATATAGTCATATATTGGCCATTCTTGAATATTGAATTACTTTAATGTTTGCTGTTCTTTGTCAATGCATTTCAAAGCAGAAATGTATGCTTAGCTTTTTTTTCTGGAAAACTAAACTATTGCCTAGAAACTCATACCAATGGGTGTATGAAATGCAATATTTTGTAACATGCCAGCTCCTAAACCTTCGTTCTCAGTTTCCTGCTTTGGTAAATTGGAAAGTGCTTGAAGGAACAAAGATTTGTATATTGTTTCTGAGAGCCAGAGGCTTTAAATCGGAGTATTTTCAGCTACTTGCATTTTTGTCTTTTCTTTTCCCTCTTCATTCAGTACAAAGCTGTCACGGTTTCTTTCATTGCTCTTTTCAGGGACACATTCCAGTTGTGAAATGAAATTCCCTAGGTTTTGTCTGCTGAAGGAAGGGAAACTTGATTTATAGTGTATTATCTATTCTTCAGTGATTCCGCATATGGGCACTCTTGAGTTTGGGCTGTACCTCATTCTCCTTCAGGAAT
>NW_009918791.1:17938-22349 GCF_000696875.1 Nestor notabilis
GTATAGAGGACTGGCAGTCCATCCCCATGCTTAGCTGCATGCTGGCTTCCTGATGTGAACATGTCCTTCAGCTCGTCATGTTAGGTGATCACTGAGACATGTTGAAAGAAACCAAGCTCTTCAGGTCTGGAGGGGAGTCAGGAGTGGTGTAGGAAATGTAAAGAAGCCATCCTTTATTCCTTTCCTTTTTGAAGAGATCCTTGCATATTAATTTGTATGTTATTTAGTTAGTGAACTTACACAATAGCAGATGCTCATGTGCTCACCTGTGGTGCTGCAGAAAACCAAAATTGTAATAGGTGCAGTTTTAGAGTTCTATGCCCTGAACCTCTGTCAGCACCATGAATAGTGTAATTGTGTGGTGCATGTATGTACCACATGTATTCAACTGAAAGTATGGGAGTGACCGGTGTTTTGGAGTTTAATCTTCAAATCTTCATTTAATCATTTGCAAAAGGAAAATGACTGTCTAACAATTCATAATAAAGTATAACACTGAGATCAAATGGAATTAAATGAAAGTAGATCACCCTAGTTATGGCAGTAGCCTCATTGCTGAAAAATGACACCACATCAATCTAAAGCAAAAGCATAGTGGTCATCTTTGTAGATTTGCTGCCATCCATTTTCAAAAGTGAAAATCAGATTAGCAAGGAAAAGAAAACACAGCTAACTGATTTGTATAATATTATAGATAAATCATGGCTTAAACCAGCTAGTTGCTGTCCTTAGCAGGTAGTGAGTTTGTCTTCCTAGTATATCAGTTGTCTCAGACTAGCTGTAAATGAACCAATGCAGAAATGATTGCACAAGTCAGGAAAGTGGTATGAGTGTATCAGCATGGCAGTGCACTGACTAATTAGCCCCTCTTGCTGACAGTGAGAGCCCAAGAACATGTCAGTGTTGCACTGACATGATGTTCTTGCTTTCTGACCTGAAATACATGGAGAATTTCTGCATCGTTCACTACCTCCTGGGTAATTCAGTCTGCTGGATTTTGGAGTGTGCCAGTTACTGCGTATTACTGTAAAAATCATTGGGTCAGGGAGTTCGAGGGAAAGCTGGAACGTCAGAAGAAAAGAGCTTCCAGCTCTCTTCTTGAACAGAAAACTAAAGAAAGCAAAAAAGGAATACCTGTGTCAGAACATTCATTGCCTTTTGGGGTTGTTTTATTTGATTCATTAAATAAGGTGAGGTTTTGTGTATGATTCAAGAAAATAGAAGGAGGCTACTTCCCCCACACCCCCAAAAGGGTCACTATTTCATGGTTGAGATTTCCAGAGTGAAGGAAGTAAGTCTGCTTCGAAGTTGCTTAAGAAAACTTACAGACTTAAACTTTGATAAATGCAGCTGTTCTGGTGTGTATGACTGGGTAATATTCATAAATATTTATATAAAAAACTTCAGACCATTCTGGCTATGATGCCTTCAGGCAGTTGAAAATATCCTTTTGGATGTTCACAAGCAGTATTTGTTTGTTCTGTGTCATCTTAGTTTAAGAAGTTGCTTGGACTGAGCATGTGCCTGTCTCTTCTGAGAACTCTTCTTAGGCACCGGCTTCAATCTTGTTTAAGCATACGTGACTGTGATGCTGAACTGAGGTCCATCACATTTGACACTTATAACAGTAACTACCCTAACTACTTACAATAGTGAACAAAACTAGGAAAGGCCTTTTGTCATACTCAATGAAGGGGAAAACTTTGAAAAAGCTATTTTGTTTCAGCAGTTCTAGCATGAGGTTTTGGATGTCTATTTTAGAAGTGACCTTTGTTGTGTCTCTCATTATTCAGTGTTCTTAACAGAGGACAAAGCCAATTCTGTGTTAAAAAGATACCCAAGAGCCAACACGTTCCTGGAAGAATTAAAGCAAGGTGACATAGAACATGAATGCAGAGAAGAAATCTGTAGCTATGAAGAAGCAAGAGAAGCATTTGAAAATGAGGAAAAAACGGTATGTTTTGGTGTGTATGTAAAGACGTCATTTATCTCACTCCTTCTGGAATAACTTGTTTATTAACTATGTCCACATGAAATGAGTGAGCAATTCAAAAAGCTTTCTGTTTAAAATACACCTTCAAATCCCAGCTGCTGGTGTAGCTGGCCAAAGTGTTTAATGCCCAGACTGTTAATAGTCTAAAATAAGGAAAGTCTAGTGTCCTTCTTCAAGCTAAAATCTGTATGCCCCCAGAGGGTATTGTTAAACAGCAGTCATCTAAAACATGGAAAGAACAATAATGTATGTTATGCAAGGGCAGTGATGCATTGACTTTATGGTGATGCATTGATGGGAATGAAGCAGATACTGCCCACACAAAATTATTGCATAAGTCTGATGGCTTCTGTAATTAATAGAAGCTTGTGGGCTAATGGCTCTGCAGCCAGTAGCTGCACATCATACCCAACATACCTTGTATTACTTCCCAACATATAGAAACAGCTTGCAGGTTTATGATGGTGGCATCTGACCTATTCAATACAATAGTCAAGAATTTTTATTTTTCTTTTTTTTTGAACTCAAAACAGACATGGATGAAATTAAGGCTGAATTTGAGGATAAGTCTGAAGTGAGAAACAGGTGCGAGAAAAAGTGACTCAGAAAACTTACCTTCAACAAACGCTTTTATCCCTTGTGTGTTTTTGCACAGGGAAATTATACTTGCAAGGTCAGTGGGTTAATGGGCAAAGTGGCACAGGGAGCATTGCAGATTTCTTCCAGAATTTACACAGATGATGCATTCCAGTCTGGTGATTTGGCTCTACATCAAAAGATCGCTGTGTGTAAAGGCATACTGAATGCTTTAAGTTCTTGGCATCTTTCTGCTGGAGGTCATAGCTGGGGAGATGGATAAGGCTGGAATAAGGACTTTCTAATTTGTTGAAATTAAGTAGTAAGACCTGCGGTGTCTCTTCAGAGCTGTTTCTTTCTGAAACTTTAGAGTGTGTGCACGCACATGTTTTTTACCTCCCAAACTTGGCTTGGTGTGGCCATTCCTAATGATACCTCATTATGTAATTAAGAATAGTGTATACAATGACACAACTTGTGTGAAATTCTAACACAATATCACTTCTCCTGAAGTAGCACAGGAAGTTCAAGCCTCCAGAGGAAAGCATAGCCTAAAAATACTGCTTCTCACTTCAGCTTCTTTTCCACCATTTAGGAACGTTTTGTTTCGGTAGTTAACGTTTCCCTTTCAGAGGTATTTTGGAAATAGTAAAATAGAAATAGTTACATTTCCATCCTTGCTACAACCTTTATATCACAGTGGAGAAAGGGCTTCCAATGAGGTCCTGAACTTTTATCCATTTCTACTGCTGTATCCTTTTTTGCCTAGCTACTTTATTCTGTTGTTGGTGGCTTGCTAATGGGCCAGGCTCTGCTAATGTGCAGTTTTGCCTGACCAGCCCCATTTACTCGAAGCTTTATTTAGACCATTGTTCCCCAGCGGTATCCATCCTTACAGCCACTGAGTAAGACTTAACTTCTGTGTCCCAGAGGGAGGAAATGGATGCAGTAGACTAGCATCATGGTACAGTATATTCAGAGTGGCAGATGCGATGATTTCATAGTATAGGTAGACTGGAATTCAGATAAGGTCTGTAGCTTGTTTAGCTCATGGTAACTTTGTTTTGTGACATCTCTCTCGTGTTTTTTATCTTGTCCACTTGGTTCTTAGTTTTTCTGCAGTCTTCTGGGGAAATGTGCAACATATGGATGCGTAATGTTAAAATAATACCAAACAGTTCCCTCAAGTTACTTTTGATGCATGAGTTTTTCTTGAAAGTTAGCACTGTGTATGTTAAGTGTACATTCATAGCTGTCATGGAAATATTGAACGCCTTTAACACTATGTGGGTTTGGGGATTTTGATAGGTTCAGAATTATTATTTAAAATGATAAAGGAATTATAAAGGTAATACAATTATGTTAGTAAGACTAGAGCCAACAGGAAAGAAATTGCAGGGCTTTGTGGATTAAACAGAGTATGAAAATTGGTGCTGACAAATGTAGTGCATGTGGGGGAAAAGAGAATGTTCATTGTATATATGATTGTCTCTGAACTGAACCTGGGGACAAGATCAGAATTTGAATCTATGAAGACTTGTATTTAATGCTTAGCAGTCAGACAAAACCAAAGCAAAATAATATCTTGAGTACTAGGAATATGAAGGAAAAGGAATTAAAATGGAGAATGTAATTATGTCATTGCACAACCACATGTTGAATGTGCTACATACAGCTCTGATCTCCGTATCTCCTAAAAAACAGATCAATAGCTGAGGAAGAGACAGAGGACAAGTGTGACAGTTGACCAATGATATGAAAAGACTTCTGTAACAATAATAGATATTGAAAGAGTTAAATCAGGGAATATGTGAAGATCATAGAATAGTTAGGGTTGGAAAG
>NW_009918792.1:0-228 GCF_000696875.1 Nestor notabilis
CCCTTGCCGGAGCCGCTTGTGGAGAGCCGTGCTGGAGGGCTGAGTGCGCCCTCATCCACTGGCACGGACGGCTTTAATGGGACATCAGTGTTTTCTTCCTCTGCCCTTTTTTCTCTTTTCTTTTTTCTCTTTTTTTCCCTTTCCTTTCTTTTCCTTTCTTTTCCTTTCCTTTTTCTCCTTCCTTCCTTCCTTCCTTCCTTCCTTTCTTTTTTCTCTCTTTCTTTCCCT
>NW_009918792.1:248-85564 GCF_000696875.1 Nestor notabilis
CCTTCCTTCCTTCCTTCCTTCCTTCCTTCCTTCTTTCCTTCCTTCCTTCCTTCCTTTTCTCCTTTTCTCCTTTTTGTCCTTCTCCTCCTCCTTCTTTTTTTTCCTTACCCCAAAGGAACTGAAAGTGTAAAAAAATAACCCTCCTAGGTTGCAGGCATTCTGGAGAGTGCTGGAAAGCCTCACAATTACATGCCTGTTTCTATTAAGCAGCTCCATCGTCCTCCATGTGGGTGGTCTGGCTCTCAATAGGCAGGACCTGTCAGGGTCACGTGACGAACCCGCAAACGTTACCCCTTTACAATAAACTTTAGGGCAGAAAAAAACCAGACAAGAAGAACAAACGGACGAGGGACGGGTGAGCCCCGGGTTGCCAGCGCGCACCGCTGCCCCTCCGCAGCAACCCTGCGGCCGCTCCCTTCTCCCACCTTGGATTTCAACAGGAGGAGGAGAGACGGCGTGAAAGGTGCCAGGTGGTAGAATGAGGCTTTCTGCTCAAGAGCAATACGTAGCTGGGTGCGCAGGGAGAGGAGAGAGCAGAGCGTACTTCTGGCTGCTGAGCTCCCTGCACTGCACCTGATTTAGTGTGTTTGGTTCTGAAAGGTTTGTGCCTGTCCTGCTCATTTTTGCTAGAGGTCACTAGAAAGTCAGCTTTCAGGTGGTGAAGCAGCGCGGTGCAAGAAAGCTCCAGTGAATTATACCCGAACGAGGAAGAGCACAGTGATTCTCTTTTTTAAAAAAGCAACATTTTCTTGAATAGTTACAAGCAGGATGTAAACACTGCAGAAATTCCCCACTACCTTTCTAGGATCTTGTGGTGGCTGAGTATCATTACAGGATCTGAGAGAAGTCAATGTTGATCTGACATGTCAAATATTGCTTCCAGATTAGGGCACAGGGCAAGGAAAAAAAGCCGTGTTCTTGGAAGACATGTCACTAATTCTTTCTGGAAGACCCTTGTCCTCTAGTCAGTCACGTTTGATTTGCTATCAGGTTTGGTATATCCGCAATGTATTTTGAGAATGAAATATATTCCATACTGCCATAGCCTTGTGTCCAAGCCATCCAGGTATTTCTGTTTGTAATATATTTAGAAAATGTGCTTCATGATTGGGTTCAGTGATTCCACATGACTTTTTTTGGCTACACTTTAGCCGTGTTTTATCTATATTGCTCCTGTTAGAGAATTCCACTAATGGAAAATAACGCGTATCTTACAGTCATATGTTCACTATCAAGCATATAGAAGCATTATATAAGAAAAACTGTTAGGAAACATCTTGCGATGAAATTGTATTAAACAGCCTAACTCCATACATATTCTTATCTGCATAAAACCAGGCTAGACATCAAAATAATGAGGGAGAAGGACATTTTGCCTACAAAACTGTTACAATTTTTACATGACAGAGGGGCTTCTGTCAATGATAAGAAGTTGGAAGAACATGGGAAAAGACATTTTCCAGGATTTTTAAAGAATACATGAAAAATATACATTACTTTTTATGGCCTCACTGATCAGTCACAGAGTTAGATTACTGAAGCATAAGACAGCAGGAGTAGAGAATGCATAGATATTAATAGTTGTAATGCTCCAGTCTGTCCTCCCACCCAACACATTCAGTCTTAAATTTTCCAGAGCAACACATAACTCCTGACAATAACTTCTAGTGGCTTCTGACTCCATGTATTGGACAGGATAGCACTCCCAGTGTGTAGCCTAACCCTGCCATGTACCCACAGTACTGATGTTTAAGGTAGTAGGAGGCAAAAGAGCAGAATAATCACATAAAGAATCAGCAATTATTCTGCTAGGGAAGAAAAGCAGGGCAAAGCAATGCACTATGTGAGTGTGCAGCTTTAGAAAGAGGTGTGCAGAAGAGACAAAACACTATAAACAATAAAAGAACTGGGGTGCTAGTGCATGTTAGGAAGTATCAGAGAAAATAACATGAGAAATACAAGACTCCTTACTTGTTCAAAATCAGAAGTATGTCAGTGATAAATACCATAGCTTTCATTGTCTCTTTCTTTTGCCAGTCTAATTCCTCCAGGTACTTCTGTTACTACCCAGCAATCCTGAGTCTTTGGCACCCCATAGTGCTGAAGTTCATAATGTGTTCAGAAGAATAGCATAATCAGACATAAACAGTTAATTACCGATAATTACAAAAATAGTGTAATCAGAAATAAACAGTTTATCTGTTTGTCTGTGTTTGTGTCACACAGACATGTGACACAAAGGAAAGAAAAAAATAGGCATCTATGGAGATCATCCAGAATATTTCAGAAGAGGAAGGCAGAGCTAACAGTTCCAGTTTCTTAATTCTGTAATGTAGCTATTTAAACAAAAGTGTTACATACAGCTGCAAGATTAAACCAGGAAAAAATTACTTCGTAGAGATCCTGTTTTCTGTACTATTTCCGTAAGCATCTCCTACTAGACTCTTAGAGGCAGCATGCTGGTCATGCTGGGGCTTCACATGGCACACAGTGCTTTTATTTATGGTCTAAAATAGCAAATAGTTTGGTATTTTGTCTGTAACTTCACTAAATTAATATCCACTAATAGTAGCTATTACTAATGGTAACTAGCCATCTACATCTGTATACGTATACCTAATGGAACTCCTGGGTCAAAACCAGATCATTTGCTATGCAACCTATACTCTAAACAAAAGTAATTATTGTAGTCCATTGACAGCAACATCTGAAAATGATGGGGAGCAAAATTCATAGCCTGGCAAACCCTAAACATCATGCTGTCCTGAATAAGTAGAAATGACTGTATGTGCTCCTATTCACAGATTTGGTTGTCAGCAAGTGGTTACTCAAGCTGAAAGCTCAGAGGCTTCTGGTGGGTAGTTCCCAATGGCATCTCTCAGAGCTTCGTAGCAGGGACAGATAACCCCACAGTGGCCAATGCTGCCACATTTACTCTACTGATAATTACGAATAATAATCTGGAAGTTAGTTGTGGTTCTACTTGGATGTCAGTACTTCACAAGGAAAAGGAAGAGAATGGAAGGAAAGGGAAAATGGTAAAACCAAGCCAAAGCTGACGTTCCGCTGAAAACCAGACATCCCCTCTTTAAGCAGCACCATGCTGCAGGATCTTATCCTATTTCATTGCCCTTTTTGTCTTTATTAGTAAAGAACCTATTCAATCCAATTATGTACTTCCCTTTTGAGGCCACTGTTGAAGGTCTTCAGCTCAAACTGTCTTGGTTGTAACTACAGGTGTTGCTGCGAAGAGCACCATTCTAAACAAGTTATAAGCCCACAATGTCAGTGACCACGTGTCACACCTCTGCTGGACATGCAATTAGGGCTAGTTAAGATTAAGAGAACTGACTCCATGGTCAGGGTAGCCTCATGCCTGGGTGACTGAATCTGGTACCAGGTACCTGTAGATCCGATGCTAAAGTAAAGCATATTTCCAAACTATTATTATTATTATTATGTGTTTGGGTTTTTTTTAATAAAAAGAGTTCTTTATGACTTCAGTGCTGACAGTTACTGTCAAGAAAATGAATGTGGAGTCCTCATCACCCAGCACTTTAAAAGTCCCGTGTTTTTCATCCCTGTGTTCATCTCTTGAACAGAAAAAGGAGAAAGGAGGGACGGAAAAGAAAGACATTGACTGGTTTGCTTTCATTTGTTATAGAGAGGGAGCACATCTGTGGATATGTCTGGTAGTCCTTTACTACTGGTATCATGAATATCTTGCAGATAGCTGGTATAAGAAATGCTAAGAAAAGAGATGTTCCAATGTCAAAAAGATCTCCAAAAACCTCTGCCGGAAGTCTTAAGGCCAGCTAGGTCATTTGCTCAGTCCTCTTTCTAAAGACAGGATTGATTAATATGATATTCCTGGAAGATGGTTGCCCAGTCTGTATTTTAAAATCCCCCTCCACAATCTTTCCGCCCAGACTGGTTCTGACTATTGGAAAGGGTTTTTTCCCAATGTCTAACCCAAATTTCCTTTTCTATAGCTTAGTCATATCACTTCTTGTCCTTTCAACAGTGAACATAAAGTTTATTTCCTTTCTCATTCCATAAACCCCAGAAAATTAGATTATCCATGTCTTTCCTCAGTTTTCAGTCTCAAGACCATTCAACCTTTCTCCAGTGGCATATTTTCTAAATCTCTAATGGTTGTTATCAGTCTTTCCATGATTCTCCACAGCTGGTACAAATGGTATGGTATCAAGGCTAACACACAGTACCTCTCCCTACAGACCCAAGCATGGAGTTTGCCTTATTTGCAAGTGTGGCATTCTTTTTGCTTGTGCTTTAGATGGAATCCAGTATAGTCCCCAGATCTTTTTCCGTGTTATCCTTCCCTGAAGTCTTCACTTCAAGCATGTCTATATATCACTGCTAAACAGTTTTGTTCCACCTCTTTGTATTATATTCGGCTGTAATGAAATATCATTATTTTCTTACCCACTTTATTTTGGTATCATATTGCAATGCAGCAAGCTTTCCAGCAAAAGTTTGGCGATCATCAATGAAAACATGAAATGTTTTACCTTACCTCTGTTTCCTTGTTAAAAAAAAATTACGCTTGTTAATCATACAAGTGAATCCAGAATTCACTGACTTAAGTTAAAGATATTGCTTAAAAAGCTTTTGAGTAAGAGTAGTCTTACTTAGGGTGTAGTCATAATAAGCTGGGAGCTCAGCTGCTAGGAATTAGCCCATCTTCCACAAGCCTGCAGTAGTATATGTTCATTGACTAAGACTGATGATTTAGTTTGAATGTCACACCAAGACTATAAGACCCAATGTCATATCAAGGATCCCCACCATAGTAATCAGAATGTAGAACTGAAGGAAACTCTTTGCAGAAAATAATTAAGTTGTGTCCAGGCTGCACTCTCAGGCTATTGCTGGCTTGGTATTAGCTCAATAAATCTGAGAAACTTCTTAGGCCATCCCTGCCCTAATGGCCTAAGTAGTTTCTCAAGTTTATTGAGATAATTGACCTAGCACATAAGGTTTCTGGTGTGTTCATGCAGAAAATATGGTGGAGTCTCAGAAGGAATGCAACTGACAGAAGGCAAGAGAGAAACAGATCTGCTGCATGGTCTCTTCTCTATTAGCCTCAAGCTGGACCTGTGAAGTTTCATGTGTATGTGACAGTGTATGTGGCCTTTTACTAATCCTCTAGGCTTAATCAGCCTAAAGATAATGCAAACTATTTCCATGGGACCTAAGATTTCATGTGGTGCGGCAAAGCAACAGAAGCAGCATTATGTATCTGAGTGGTTGTTAGGAATTTATCACAATCTAAGAAATGGATCACACCTTGTACCAACTGAAACCATGGTGATAAAGGAGGACTTGAGATGTATGTTGAGAGGGATGTGTAGAAGAGTGTGCCAGGCTGTAAACATCCTGTTCTACTGCAGCATTTCCCGGATCAATACCTCACAATGGGAGAGAGAGGGACTCCTCTTCCGAGAGGGCCTTGGAATTTGTAAGTTATGGGACTCTGCTAGGGTTTTGCTGACAGGTCATTTCTGCTTGTCTGCCACATGAAGAACTGTTACTAAACAATCAGCTCTTCTCCCAGTAGTGCTTCCTATGACACTGGTAGCCACCACAAGCAAGGGGATTTCCTATGTCATAATTTGCTATTAAATGTACTTCACTTTCAAAATGGAGTGATGGTGGTGTTGGGATTTTGGGGTCACATGTGCTAAAAATACACCCAAGGGCAGTTTTGTAAATCATGTTGATTTTTTAAAATTGGAACAGATGGAATAGTTGGGAATCCAGGCATACTCACAGGTACACAAGTCTTTCTTCAGCTCTGAAAGAGAAGCAGCAAACTTCAAAGTTACGTGCAAGTTAGGAACAGTGCCTGTGAATGTAATTATGCTGAGTTTAATTAGAAATGCGAGAAAAGTTATTTAGGCCTCTGGAGTAGAGAGGTGTTAAGAAGTGTTATCTCCTGAGATAGTTGAGAGATGGGTAATTTATTGCCTAGGGAGCACACAGAGGGGTTTGGAGGGAGCTGGAGGAGAAAACAGAACAGGGGAAGCATGCCCTAAAACTGCTAATGAATCCAGGATTTCTAGTGTCTGCTGTGGTTATGTTTCAGTTCCCAGGTGTGTCTTTTGAAGGGAGTTTTTAATAACAGAAAGGTTTCTACACACAAAAGTTATTATTTTCCCTCGAGCTGTACAAGCTGGACTAATGAAAGATATTATCTCTGCCTACGCATCTTCTCATTTTAACAAACTGGCAGCTCAAGTATAGGGAAGTCCAGTGCATCTGAATGCCAAACTGTTCAGAAGAAAGCTTAACTTTCCTCTCCTCATCAGGTTTTTAGTTGCCCATCTGTAGATGGCAGGACAGACGTCTACTTTGTCCTTTGCTGGTGTGTTTAGGATCTGAAGCACAAGAACTGAAAGACTGCTCTTGGCATTTTACCTCAGCTCAGCTAGCCATAGTGCTTTTTCCCCCAGATAAATGCCAGCTATTTGCCTCACTAAGATGGTGAAGTTGTGTTTTGCATGGTTTCTTTGCCTTTTCATTTTGTCAAGTGCTTTCATGTTCCAGTGGTGGAAGAGCAGCCAGCTAGTCTTCTGTACAATATTTAATGAGTCTGTGTAAAAATACTGCATTATAAATTGTAACCCAAGACACTCTTGTGGTAGAGTATTTCCTCTTGAATAACAATGGAAAAATTTTGTCTTTTATTTTGTAAAGTAGGGAAGGAATGCACAGAGCAACTCTCTCCTGCTTCCCCAAGAATCATGCATCACAATACACTTTCTACATTTATTTTGGCAGTTTATTAATGATATTATTTAATGTACTAGTAAATGAGTAGATGAAGTCTTAGCACTCACTATGCTATTACACTAATATAAAAGTACATTGTAATGCTCTGTTACTAAATCCTTGCTCAATGTGAAACTTAAGAAAACGTCTGTATTACTGAAGTTCAGTGACATGCCATTGAGCATTCTGTGTTCATCTGTAGCAAATTGTTTGGACAAAAAGGCTAGGATTCACAACTCAAATACACATGCATAAATGTTTATGAATCTATTTTGAATGTTTACTCATGTTTCTGTATCTATCTTGTCATTATTGCTACTACTGCCATTGAGCTCTCTATCGGAAAAAATAAAAAGGTATTTTTTTCTCCGTACAGGTAGCTGGAGCTTCTGCCATTTGCAAACGGCTATTTCAGCTTGCACTAGTAGCAGAGATAGATAGCGGTTCTTCCAGTTCATTGCTGACCTATGACTTTTACTTTCTATTTACACACAGTGTTCTTGATTTTGGGAACTGCTTAATTTCCTCCACTTTGGAGAAAGCTAGAAGCCCCTCAACAAATAAACAAACTAACAAGAGTCCACTTTAAAACCTGGGACCTCACATAGCAGTGTTGAGTGTTTATATGCTGGTAGAATTCATGCTTCTAAAATACCTGCGGTGGTACCTTTTTGTGAAGTAATTTGGTTGAAAACTGAGGGTACGTGATATCTAGATGGAAGAGCTTTGAAAACCGCAGCCTGTTAGAACCATGGGCTTATTTCCAACTGTGTTGACTTCACTGAGATTTAATTGCTCTTGAATGAAGCAGTGCTGTTGATTTATTTGACAGAACTCTTCCATCTGAGTGATCCCTAGAATTATGAGCTAGTTAAAGAGTTCATTGCTGTTTTCAAACCCAGCAAAGCTGCTCTTTTTGACCTGTTCATGGATTGTGTAAGAAAGAGTCACAGTTCAGAATCTGTGAACAGAAATGCCGTCCTTTATTTTTTTTTTTTCTTCCTGTTCTTCATAAAGAACAGTTTTTGCAAACCAGGTGTCTGTCCAAATAAAGGAGAGCAATAGCTCCAGATCTGCAGCTACCTTTCATTCTAGCCTTTTATATTTAGTTCGAAAATCCTTTATGAAAGCTGGATGGACTGAGTGATATAAGGTTAAATTTTAAGCCACTATACAATGAACCGTACTGAACTGTACTTTGAAAACTGTCCTTGTCTGCTGACCTACAAAATATCATTAAAGCTTCTAATCCATATTTGCTTGGTGTATTACATCAAAAGAACACTTTAGAATACTAATTGCTTCAGATAATTAAACAGAAATGAAAATGCCTTTTGGCATACTGCCACAGAGTACAGCTTTGGTTACAGGAAATAAATTCCATTCTTAGAACTGGCATTTTTTATTATTGCTGCCTTGACAGTACCATGGCCTAGAATACTGTCAACCATCAGAGAAAGGCTGACAAAATTAGCAAATCTGACAAAATGACTCTTGTACTGTAACATCAAGTGGAAAACCTATGTTTAGGTTAAGGTTGTCACTATCAGCACTACAGAGCTTTGTAGGTAAGGGTAACTGTGATAGTATAAATGGGGCAATCAGACCTGTAAGGTGTAATGAAGCCTGTACAGTCCTATGGGTGTTAAGTGTCTTTTGATATGAGATTACAGCAGCTTCATATCAAAGTCTGCACAGCTGCCGTAGGGTAAAAAACTTCCACTCCCCCAGCTTTGTCATTAGGAAATACCTCTGGAGAGCAAACAAAGGAATGGTGTCTCATTAGTGGTAGATGTCAGGGAACCACATTTTCTTTGGTTTTGTTGACACATTGCTTTTTAAAAAGCAATCACCCTCAGCTATAATGGATTACTCCACCAGGAGGAAAACTAATCCTCCTCTTCAGCTGCCAATCAGGGCTGAAGAGTGTTCCAAGAATTCCACAAGATGACACTCTTAGCAAAATAAGAGTAGTTTGGGGAAATCCTTCACCTTGGTTGCCTTGTGAGTGAGTTGTGATTTACAGGGGTTTCACATTGCTCTGTAACTGTTACCAAGATTTCAGCACCTGCCTCATAACAGCAACTCCGATTTTTCCTTCTTTCATTAAGGAATACACTGCTGACCTACAAAGTGAGCAAAACTGTCGTGGAAGTTACATATGTATCACTAGGGAGTAATTGTTAACTCTTGCTGTGTAATAAATGTCTTTTTGGAAAAGGCTTTTCTTATATGAAAAGTAAAGTAGGAAATACACCAATCAAAAATGCATTCAAATCTAGAATTCCTAATACTTAATTTTTAGCTGTTACGGTAGATAGAAACCCTCTTGGTTGGTTGAATCAGCCTGATATCTCTATGACATCAAAAGTAATCTGTTCAGAACTTGTGTTTTCTGATGTTAGATGTGAAGCAAAAAGAAAATGGGAATACCTAATACTCCATGCTTTACTTCCGTAATAGCTGATAAATGTGGATACAACATGTAGACCCACTCATATGAAGAAAAATTTAGTGATCATAACTTGTTACCCTAGCTGGAGAACTGAGGTTTTTCCATCCCTTCTTCCTGAAAGAATAAGCAGATTAAGGGCAGGATGCCATAATCTTCTCACACAAAAAACATTGGAAATACTGAGAACACACTGCTCCTTTAGCTCACAGTGACAACCGAAATTTAATAATCAAGGGCTGCTCTGGTTGCCATAGTTTTGGGTTTGAACACTAAGATTAACAAGGTCTGCGCTTGAACTGACAGGCATGGGTGGGAGTCAGGACGGGAGCTTTTAAACCAGTTTTTTTGCTGAAGCCAGTACTTATTGAAATGATCACAAGTAGCTTCCAGGCCACTCAAACCTACATGTGATTTCTTTTTACATTTCTTCTTGTGCCTATTCCCCACATGCCTCTTCCAGTTTGCTGCTGGAAAAAACCAACCAAACCAAACCAAACCAAAAAACAAATAGGGAGGGGGGGAAGACTGACATAAATATCCGTGAGTATAACTGAGCCTTCAGTAAAAGACTTCTCGAAGTCTTTAAACCAGTTCCTCTGTTTTGTTCTTTCAGTTTTTGCTGAATTTCAGGTTTTGCTGCACTTCAGTTTGAAACTTGAGCTGTTGAAACTCTGATTTCCCTTACACCAAGAAATTTCTGGAAAGCAGGAGAGATTTTGCTGAAGGTGAGTGTCTTCAGTAAAATGTTGACCATCTCTTATAAAAGATGATATTAGCTATAAATGTTTTATAAATTGAAGTTTTTAGATCATATAAAGAGCTAAACTATCTTAAAAACTCAATTCCAACAAAGCCAGTGACACTGCATGGGATTTAATACATAGGTTCAGTTCAGTGTGGCATATAAGTCTTCAGAGGGCATTATCTAGACCTATACTGGGCGAAGGATATTGAAGACCTTGAGAGCTCTTGTGGTAATCTGATGGGTAAAGGGTGGTTAAGTGAAAAATGTTTAGTTCTCATGTGTTTCAGAGACTGGTTTGAACAAACATCTTTGTGTTTAGGTATTAAATTGAAATGTAGGATAGGGACTATCTTTTAGAGGTTTGATAACACTTGGAAGTGAATTCAGATGAAAGGGTCTGAATTTATGGCATTCCAGCTATTTCTGGTTTACTTCAGCTGCACACAATCTCACAGGAAAGCAAAGGGACCTTGCTCTCTTTTAGTATACACATTTTCAGGATTAATTAAGATATCTTAGAACACAGTGTTCTTGCTTGACAATGAGGTGGAAGCTATTTGGGGGGAGGTTTCCTACTCTATGTCTAATCAAGCTTTTTTCTTTCATGTGCCTGAAGAGGGTTATGATCCCACCTCATACTATTTTTTAAGCTGTTGCAGTACAAATGACACATTACACTTCAAATAAAGTCCATTTCTAATCTGAGGGTTGAAACAGAAAGACTATTTTGCGCTCTACCTCACCTTGTGGTACCTCTTCTTTTTTGCTACAGCATAAATAAATAGTTATTATCACGTATATGTGAATGTTGATCTGAAACTTTGACTGCACTCTTCAGTGTGTAGAACCGGGCAGAAAACCTCCTGTATGCAAGGGTCCTCCTGAGGTTTCTAGTATTTCTGAGCTGCCGAACAGTCCTCCATAAACAGCTTTTCTTATGGCATTTCCCCACTTCCACTTCCAGTTCCTGCAGGATTCAGAACACACAGCACTAGGCCAAAAGAGAAAAAAATAAATAAGAAGGAGGAAAACAATGGAACAAAGGAGTTACACTCTTTCAAACTGCCAGCAATGCCTGCTTTGAGCTTGTATTTGTTCTGAACTGATCCCTCCAGCCCTGCTTACAGTTTTGGGTGTGACACAACTGAGGGAGAGGGAGAAAGACATCGATTGTTTTCTGTGGTGAAGCAGGCAGTAGATTCCAAGGGCAAAAACCACCAAAATAAAGCAAAGGCTGCTTAGGGATCACGTTAGGAATTAGGTCCTAACTTTAAGAGGCAAATAGTGCTGATCAATGGTTATATTTGTCTAGCACTGGTTGAGTGGTTTTCAATGGTTGCCTCTGCTTTGCGCTTCATGAAACTAAGCTGCAGCTTTGTAATGTAAAGTCTGCATTTAAAATAACAGCCAGTAAACATAAAGCACTACAGAAAGAAGGGTTCTTTACAATGAATTTAGGACTTATGGAACATTTTTGAGATTGTTCTAAGACTTTTCCTAAAAAAAGCTTATATTTGAAAAGCAAAAAGTGTGGGTTTTTTTTTTTGTCTGTGTTGAAGAGGTTCATGATTAGGAGTACTTGCTTTTCAACTGTAGTCAGTGGTATGGAAAAAGCAGGCATGATGTATAGTGTAGCAACTACTGGGGTTTTTACTCTTCAACCATGAAGACCAGTCTTCTCAGAAAAGTCCATTATGGAAAGGCTTTCTTTACATGGTAAGGCTCTAACTGTCTTTTACTTATTAAATGCACTTTCAAGATTGCTGGTAGCTTGCACACTGCTGTGTAGAGGTCAGATTGGTATGTGCTTAGTCTTGGTACTTAAATTTATACCTACACAGACTAAAGTGTGTATATTCAGATTGGAACTTTCTGCTGTTCTTTCTGCCTGGTCATTTGAGCTAATGTGAGCACCACCCAGTGCAGCACTGGGTGGTTAGCACTTTTTAATCTCTGGGAAGGCACTTCCAGCTAAGATTTTTAAACATAAAGGGAGATTTTTAAAAGATGTGTAATCATGGAGGAATGAGAGTATTTAATTCTGATTTATTTTTAAGTAAAAATGTGGCCTCCCAGTTGATCTTTTATAGCTTATAAAAAAATCAGTTCAATTAGAATTTACTCAGGCTGAGAGCATGCAGGACATGCTCAGTCTGACAAATTTCTTTTGAATCTAAATCAAGATGGAAAGCTCTGAATGTTGAAATTTGTAGCTTGTTTGGTTTTATCATCCTAATACTGGCTAGAAATTTCCTCTTAAGTAATAAAATAGGTGTTTAACTTAAGTTTATTACAATGTTCTTACAAGGAAGCAGTTTTTTGTCTATACAGCACTACCAGAAGCATGTGGGAAGACCTTGACATCCATGAAAATCCACCAACTATTCTGGTGTTCCACTTAAGCCTTATCACTTGCAAGGCTTTAGATGACTAATTTAAGGGTGAAACACTGGACTAGCTTTTATCAATAATGACTGTAATTCAGAACTATGTAAAACAGTATTTGTCACACTGCATCCCTTTAAAATTACAGTAACGATTGTGATATATACAAAATACTATTCAAACTCTATTCATGATGTTGTAATAGATTGATTTTATTCAAAATTTGAAAATGTTGGGAAATATTTCGCTTTATTCCTTGAAAAATGAGATTATATTTAAATAAGTAGCTCATGCATACTTGAAGGTCAGGAATGAAGGTTGAAAATTTATGCTTAATTTTGACATTTCTTGGTCTTACAGTGCTTAATAATGTGCCTTGTAAGATTCTTTTAATATAGTTTCAAAATTATATTTCTTTGTATGTTCAAACAGTGGCATGAACATCTTACCATTCTGTCTGATATCTGAATATTAGAATTGAACAAATAACCAGTTTTTCTGCAATCTGGCTACAAGACCTTTGTATTCTACCACCATTTTATTCTGGAAAATAATCTCCATCATAAGATAAAATAGAACTAAACAAAAGTAATGAAGTCTGTATCTTCATCTCTCTAATTAGTTTTTTCCTCTCAAAAAACACTGGTGGAAAAGTAATTTCACTAATATACTGAAGGAAAAATACAAGTGCAAGTGATTACATTCAAAAGGAGATGAAGAAGAAATCTTAGAAAACAATAAACGTTTGTGTGACTGACTGTTGCAGCTCTTGTAGTCCTACAGTATACAAGTCAGTCCAAGGCCACTATCTGATTCTGTGCATTGCTTTAAGCATAGTAACCAGGGAGGTATTTTTGTGATATGACTGCACTTAAACCAGATCAGAGCTGAGAGCTGATGACAGTGAGGCAGCCAAAGCAAAGTTCTTGAGGGCTGATAACCAGTCTTTCCTTTTTTGGTTAGGATTAGCTTTCAGTTAGGTCAGTTTCTTAATCTGTTTCATCAGGCAGCTGTATAGGCACCAGAGCTGCGACAAATGGCCCAGAGCAATGGAGAAGCATTGGGATGGACCCTTGACGGTGGCCCACACTGGGAGCCTGCTTGGTGATGAACAGCTGCAGATGAGAATCTAAATATTTGAAAGGCTGATATGAAGTCAGAGGAGAAAGAAATGTGGTCTTCATCATCTGCAATAAACAATCAAGCCATTCCTGTTATCTGTTGCTGTTTGCAGTGTAGACTAACTAATCATGTGGATCGTGTCCAGAACTGGCAGAAGAGCTGTATAATATTCTGCTGGTTTAAATATCAAGACTGCATAAACAATCTATTTTGCTTTCCTAATGATTCATTCTCAGGTCAAATAATTGTTGGAACTCCAGTATTCACTAATATTACTTCACCTGTAGTGTAGTTTAGAACTGAGTAATTCCTTTTTTGAGATTTATGAATTATTCATTAATATCAGCTACTGCACTTCAAAGATCACCCAAAAGCCAATGCAGAGAACCTATTCTGCTCACTTTTATCAGCATATGTCTGCCATGAGCCAAGGGAAGCAGGGAAAGCTTGTGAAGATCAATATTGTTCCACTCTGACCCCAGGAGCTAGCAGAGCATGTAGGTAGAGCGGTTTCACTCTTGGATGGCATGTCACTGCAACATCACATCTTAGAAAGAGCATCAAAAGGTAAGGAGAATCATCCCATAGATGTATAGAAAGCATAGAAAACAGTAGTTGTTGTTATATTTGATAGAACAGAAAAACAGTGCAAGTAAGATAACATAGTAAATCAACAAGAAACATTTCAGATGCTTCTGAAGCCTTGATCAGAGCAAGCAGTTACATACCTACTTCTCTTAACCTTTAGAAAAATGAAGTTAGATACAATTTGTTTATTTACTATCCTCAGAATGGGTAGTGTAGCCTATGTAAAGGCTATGTTACCTTACCTATGCTTTTGCAGAGTCTTAGTCTCTCTCTAGAGCTGAGAAGCAAAGCTTCTCCACATCTCTCTTCTGACCATGTCACATAGGATGACAAAAGAAGCAGTGCCTTTGAAAGCGGAAACAAAAAAATGAGTTGGACTATTCAAAAAAGCACTAATGAGCCTTGGCTTCCTGAGCATACTTCAGTCATTTGCATTATTTTGTGAAACTTACTTACATCAAATCTGGTTAAAATTGGTGAACAGCCAGACTATATAATTCCATACTTCCCATTTCCTCAGAAAACGGAGTTAAAATTGTGCAATCATCTGCTTTGAGGCACAGGACCGAAGAATGCTTTGTAGGTACAGCATTAGTTTTCAGCAATTTGGTCTCTGCCAACAAAGACTAATTAGTAGATCCATTGTTTGTGCAGAAATTTATTTATCCTTGCATTCACTTCTCCTTAGCTGTGGCAGCCTGACTCTGTGTTATTCAACAACATGTCTGAAAATGTTTATACGTCCTTTTGCAGCCAATCTGTACAGCCCAAAATACTGTTGCTCACCCACTACCATCTTCTCCAGCTACCAGAATTGTAGACTGCTAGAGGTATGCATGGTACATTAGCCAATAACAATGAGGTGAAATAAGAAGTTACATGTGATGAAAAAGCCGAAGTATTTAATGGTATGATTGCTGCTGTCAATAGGGTATTCACAACTGTTTGGAACTGTGATGTGCCAAAGGCCTTTGAGTGTTTGCTCTTGATCCCCTGTTTCTGAGTGCTTACTATCCCAAATACCACCACATATTTAGGTAGCAAGTCACAGCAAATAGGTCTGGCTTGTGTGTCGTATGGTAATCACAGGTCTAAGAATGGTTTAATGGACAGACCTACATTTTAGGTAAGCACACAGACAACTCTCACATGCAGATCCTGCCAGGGAATGATTATTTCTACTTCTGCATTTCTCTGTGCTCCACAAGTTGCCTTATTACAGAAGGCCTGCATATCTTTCCAACAGCTAAGGCTGTGTTAATGGCTCCTCATCCAAATAATGAAATGGACCCAAATACTCCCATCTTGCCTAAATCATAGCCTATTATTTTGTTCCATCTCTACATAATGTGAATTGAAAAAAATCTAGCTAGGTGTTGGAAAGTACTGTGAGCAGACTTTAGGAACAAAATGATTTGTTGTTGTTGAGTAAATATGGAAAAGTATGATTAAAAACTAAACAAAATAGAAAGCTGAACCAGGGTGATATTTAAGTGTCTTCCAAGCTGTCTCTCTGTCAAAACTCACACATACATCACTGAAAATCTCTGTTGGGACTGATTTGGTTTTTAAGCAATCCAACAGTAGTAAATCCCTCAACTCTTTGGCCAGATTACAGTGATTTAACCCACTCTTATCCAAAAATTCCCTTAGCGTTCTTTGCCTCTATATACCTGATCTTCAGAGCTGGCATCCTGTACCTCTAAAAATACTGTCCCAGTGCAGCCTGGAAGTGAACACTGGGCTAAATCCTCAAGATCTGACACTTAATGTTATTCTATGTGGATGTAAATTACACAGATTTGAACACTAGACAGGAAAATCTCTAACCAAGCTGACTTTCAGAGAACATTGCAGAATACAGATATAAAGAAAATACTTCATATTCCCTTCCCCCTCTTGCTGTTTGTAATTGATGCAGCCTGCCGGTTCCATTTCCTGAGGCTGTCTAAACCTCTGTTGACTCTTTTCTGTCTCTAACTTTACATCTACCAACTTTATTCTATTTTCTTCCTGTCTGTCCGCTCAAAGTGGGGCTTTAAAAAGCAGAGGTTATCTGCTCCTGAAACCTCTCTAATGAGGGATCTGTAAAATTTCTGACGAAGAACAGCAGCTTGTCATCCACTCATTACTCTGGCACATAAATACACTGGAGGTGATCAAGGGAACAGGGAGCTTGCTGCCAGCAGCCTTCCCTTGGTTCTTACTGGAGGAACAACACAGTCACTGATCTGTCAGCATGGAGAGCACAGGATAAATTAAACTAACAAATGCAAGAGTGACTATGAGTAGAGTCAGTGAAAGTCCTCGGGACTGGTTGTTCAAAAATGTGAGGAAAACTGACAGCAAAATGTTAATGATGATTTTTGTCTGAATTTCTACACAGAGGAGGTTGATCGATGAGACTTGCTTGTCATACACATAGGCTAGGTGCAAAATGTTGGTATTCTGACATCCACCCGATGTCTTCACAGACTAAGCCTATGATTAGCTACAAGATGCAAATGTGGATTTAAAGTATTTGAGAACTCAAAGTTAACTTGGTACATGCAGATTAACTCAAAGTTAGTTTAGGAATTTAGCTGGATTTTGGTGCAGTCAGAAACTGCTATTTCTTTGCTTTTGCCTTCCCTCCACCACTCCACCATCAGGGGATGGAGTCCTTTGTGCCTGTGCAGTAGTAGCACAGGATGTTGTTACACTTGGCTACTCAAATTGCATAATGGTTACAGAAATTAGGCACAGAACTTGTCAATCTCCTGTTTGCCTGAAGACTGCTATTTTGCTGACCACAGAACTTCACAGTAGGTGTGCTACCTGTGCCAGGATTTACAGGTATGCCTGAATGCCAGCATGCTTGAGACCTGGGCTAATTTGTTCTGTATTGGCCTACATGGGGCGTGGAAGGGTTTTAGAAGTTAATAAGTCCAGAGGAAATGGGCAGGCTCAAGAAATTAGGTTGTGAATGTAGCACTACTTGAATCACTCCATTTCAGCACTCTTTTATAACACTCATTTTCTTGTCAAGGAGTTAGAAAGAATTTAATCAACATGTATTTCTGGTCCTATTTAAGAAGCCAATGAGCTTACTGTGTGATGAATGTTAAAACACTAATTCACTAGTCACAAAGTAAATATGCAAAAGAGAAAGGAAGAAATGTTTGTGAAAACATTTTTTCTCCAAGATTGACTTAATGAAGACACTATTTTTTTTAAGCTATGCAAAACAATAAAAATAATTTTAAAAAATTACCTTCAAAACTCATCGTCTATTAATAGTGTCTGATTTTCCAGTATATTACAGACTTGGTAGCACAAGTTTCTACCTTATCAGACTGATTTGATAACTTTGAAAGAAATTATAAAGGTATTTGTTCCTTCAGTCACAATCTAAATCAACTTAAATTTCTTTTAGCTCCTCTAAATGTATCACTCTGGGAAACTTCATGGTTAGGAGGAATAAGAGAATTCACTATATGAAAAGCAAGTACATTAACTGATCCCAAAGGAATCACAGGCTGAATACTCATAGCTTGATGGGCTTCTTTACACCAAGAGCATGGCTTACCCATGCCTGTTTTTTGAAGGTAAGGTCACATAAGTGGCTTCCACCTGCTCATTTTTTTGTTCTCTCAGTGGTGTCAGTGCATGTACTCATGAAGCCTCAAGTAATTGGGGAATACATCCAGGTTAAAAATACTGTCTTTATTTATTTTTTTTTTAAGGGTAATTTGCAACTTGGCTCACTCATTGACTCAGTTCACCATGCAGTCCCACAAAGAGTGGTACCCGCGTAACCTGTGCCGGGTAGGAGGGAGGGGAAGAACCTCTCTAGATGCCAAAGGAAACACGCATGCAATCTATCACCTCCCGCTGTGCCACTGGGGCAGTGCATAGTGACTGTGTAGCACAAAGCAAGCTTTGCTCCTTTTGAAGTCCTAGAACAGTGTAAAGGTCAGTGGGGTTTCTTTAAATGTAACACACTGACAGACCCTGCTTGTCTGCTGCATTATGTGCCAGAGCACCTCTCCAAGCCTGCAACTGTCTGGAAGAGGATTTTTTAATGCAGAAGGTCAACACGGAGTTCTGTACCAAGAACCAAATGCTTTCCTGAATACTAAGTGCTATACATGGCAGTTGTTCATGGCAGCTACATTTTTATGCATTTGCAGACATAATATGGAAGCATAATGTAAACATGCATCACTCTTTTGGCTCAGTGTTCATTCATGACTACTCTCATTGCAGTTGTAGACCTGCAAAGCGCTGCCTGGTTTTCTCTTACAGACACCTCTAGAGTAATTTCCTTAGGAAGTAAGCTCACTCTCCCCCATGGAAGGGCTTTCAGAAAATGGGGGAACTCCTTTCAGTGCCAGCCACTGAAGACTGAGCTGAAGTGCATGCTCTTACTTATTTATTTATTTTAAACACCAAAGTATTTCTCTGTAACAACTTGTTAGCTAATGAGTTCTTTTTAAACATGTCTCCTAAACAGCATACACAGTATTGTTTTACTAATAGTCTCCAATTAATAGGCACTATAAAAATATAAACAGCAGGAATAAAAAAGTGGCTTTTGGCTTTTTTCATTCGGGCAAAATAAATGGGTTACATTGCTGCTGTTATTACTGATACTAGACATAAAACAGATTAAAACAACATATGTTTTCAGTACTAAACTCTGACTTGAGATGTGCATAGATGCAGTCTCAAAACAGAATAAATATATTGCTGTCAATCTGGGAAAACGGCAGGTCACTTGACAGCCCTTTCATGGTACATCGCAAAAAACAAGGGACATCATGCCCCTGAGACTAGGCAAACAATGACCAGGGAGCTGTGGGAGAGGTGTAACTTCAGTTGTAAGGACCAGAATAGTCATTCCATTCCTCCAAATATTTTGGCTCCATTTATACCATCTATTTAAATTCCCCGTTTCCTCAAAGCAGGAGTGAACAGTGCCATGCCTCCTAAAGGACGTTTATTTACACAGTGATGTGTATCCACAGTTACCAGGCGAGGTGAATGCTTCATTCAGACCAGCACTGGCACCTTAGCTACAGAGCCGCTTACACACAAACTGCATTGCTCAGTGTGTTTATCATAGCCTGATAGCCTGGAAATAGGTTATTAAGCACACCGGTGTCTTTCATGACAGCTTCAAGATCTCTGGGATACATTAAGGTTTTGAGGGAAAGCAAACCTTCCCCAGCCCAAAGGATGCCACCTTGAAGACAGTAATGCTAGTGGGAAGCCTTGGAGAGGTATCCTGAGCAGAGGCGTGCTAACCTCAGCTGTGATTTGGTAACCATGTGGAATTCAAAGGATTTGTCTCAAAGTAGCAAGTTCAAAGGAGTGAGTTTAGGAGAATTTTACTCTTGAGTCTGAAAACAATAGTAGAGCTGGCAAATTCAGAGCAATACAAATAATGCATAATCAACTGTGTCACCCCCCTACCAAGACATATGTCTCATAAAATGCTTCCAAGCACCTCATCACAACAAAAGCAAGGTGAAACACCTAGAAATGCTGCTTCCAGAAGTTAAGTGTTGCTAACTCTTGGTCAGCCCTGGCCCAAATTCGAAGGTTAAGTCCTCAAATAAAAAGCTCAAAAGAGAAGCTATGATGCAACTTGCTATCAGAAGAACACATGACTGGAGAAGAGTTCTCCTGTCTCTATGTTATCCCACAGATAAATGCTTCGCTACAGGTGGCAGGGGTGATAGAAGAAAGGATAGAAGAAAGCTTCTGCAGTTGAGCAGAAGCTATCTGCACAGGAGACTATAAGCTGATTCTGGGGCTTGAAAGTCTTTAGCCCAACTCACATCTGATATTTTCTTGCCCATGATCACTTTCTTGGTGTCCATTTCTCATTAGCATTGCTTCATTGCCTAGCTTATGCTAATTTACACCCATAAAATAAAGCCCACGGGAAGTTAGCAGGCACATCAGAATGGTAACAAATTAAGATTTCTTCAACAAGAATCGTATCTTTTCAGCCCCGAGTTTGCTGCTTCCTGAATTCATAAGAGATACATAATCTCATGGCTCTTAATGGAATAACAATGTCTAGGCAAAGCTGTGAACTTAGCCAAAGAGGGTGTGCATACATAACTGCAGTTTCAATAGAGGGACATTGCGTTTCTTCAGGAAAGGCATCTTCTTAGCATACAAACCAGCTAGTGGCTATGTTCCTTTTAGTCTACACACCCCTTTCAGTCAGGTTTTGTGTCTCCTGCTTTTAATAGGGCAAAATTAAGACTACCTTCATATTCCTTTTCTTTCTGCTTCTGCAAAACAGAGTAATGATATAATTCGTAAGCTTGCAGCTAGACAAGTCAGCAAGCTCATGACCATGACTTCCTAGCAATTTGCTAGGTAAATATATAATTTGCAATTAGAAAAACACCTTATTAGCAGTGATTGCTTTTATCCATGGAGGGATGTTTTCCGGAGAAGAAAATCAATCTTATATGTACCATGTGAGATGTTTAAACAGATCTTAAAATTTCAAGACTAAAAAAGGCTTGTGCTAAGGGAATGTCTCAGGTTTATGTTCCTAAAATTTACAAAGCTCATATAGTAAGTTTTGTTTAACTACATTTTTGTTACAAATATTTTAACCTAAGTTATTCAGCCACAGTCTAGCTCTGACACTGCAAACTGAACAAAATATAGAAGGTGTTTATGTAAGTATACATATAAATATATAAATAAAAATAGTATTAAATAGTAAATACCACTCTCAGAAAAATTAATTATTCAGATGTAAAGCTGATAACCGTTTGAATTTATAACATGACTCATAACTACCTTTTGAAGCCTAAACCTTGTGAACACCTATGGTTTTAATTACTTAATTTATAAATGTTAATTAAATTAATGAATTGCTTTTCACCTTGTATTTTTCAAGATACTGATTTATGGGAATCTGTCCCTTTGCAAGCCTCTACAGTCTTAAGCAGAATGAAAAAATATGGTAATATTTTTAAAAAAATAAACTACAGCGAGGCAGTTACTTGTAGAACTGCAGCATTTCAGTGTGAAACTGCCAACACATTTAATGCTTAATGCCTATATTTAATTAAACCAGCCTGTGAGCATAACAGAGAATGCAACTTTATGTTTTTGAAGATGGTCCAGTGTGCATTCCACATGGACCATGTGTGTGGTCTTTTCATGGTCAGAAAACAATATTCTTCTCATGTCCCATGTTTTCTGTGGTAATCTTAGTTGGCTGTGTACTCCATCCAAATGCTGAACAGTCATTTGCTTGCAGATTCACAATGAAACCCCACAGTGTCCAGCATTGCACGTAATAAATGCTCTACACTTGGTATTATACTGTAACTGACTGTGAAAGCTGTGTAGATGAGCTTGTCACATCCACCCTTTAACACCAGTGGTTTTATTTTGGTGTGGGGGAGAAGTGGAGTTAGTAATGATTTACATTTTTACATATATGTTCTAAATCCCATAGTTATGCTAAGGTAAAACGGTTTGCTTACTAACTCTTTCAGGCTATTTGTGAAAACACTGGTTACAAGAAGAGCCAAGGAGGGCTAACAGGAGGTTCTGCACCACCAAAGAAGGAATTGAAGAGTTTAAGATCTTTTTTTAAGCCAGGTGAAATTTTCTGGAGTACTTAGGAACCCCAAAATCTGAAAACAGACTGAATAAGCTTTTAGAAAACTGACAGCTCACAAGGAATGCCAATTTTATTATCAGCTTACTTGTTCATTTGTTTCTTGAGATGTTAAGTTGGGATCTTTGATGTTTCTGTATCGTAAGACTTTATGATATTTTCAGGTGATTTTTAAAGTTTCAGTGAAAGACACCTTGGTCGGGTGATTCTCAGTTTAGCACTCTTCCCCCCTAACTGCTCACCCTGTGCCTTCAACAGGGAACTTAGTTTTGTTAAAACAGAATATGAGAAAATTACAAGCAGAAATAGCTTTTTACTGAGTGTGGGACACAAACTGACAGCCATGTGGTTCTCATGCCATTAAGAGGCCTGAATCTCCATTGTACGCTAACTTGGCTAATATCCTGGTTTCAGCCACAGGTCTCTTACGCAGAAGGAAAAGAGTGGAAGAATGGAAAGATATTTGAAGATGTAACTTTGGCCTTTCTGGACAGTCAAGACAGAGAGTGATAACTGGGTATTCGTAACACTAGAGAGTGGTTCATCCCTGATTCATACAAGCTGTTCCCTTCAATGAAACAGGAAGAAGCCAATACAATAGAGGTTTTTCAGAGTGAAGAAACGGGGAAGGACTTACCATCACAAAGCAATAAAGTGCTGTTATTATGAAAGACGTTATGAAACAGTTTGTGGTTCTAAGATTAATTTTAGCTTATGTTTCAACTTCAGAGCAGTTGCCAGTCTCTGAGTCTCAGCCCCTCCTTCTCTCAATCACAAAATGGGGGATAAGCAAAGCACAAAAACCACTTCTACAAACAGCTGCCCTCCTGCTTACCTATGTCATGACTTCACTGAATCTTAGTGGTCCAATCTGCAAGGGCCTTTGAGACTCCTTGCACTGATGGGGGACACTACATATTCCAAATAATACAGGATTTTTCATAGTTAATAGTCAATTCCCAGTCCAACATAAAAACTGCATAAAGTGCAGCTCCTTCCACTTATTTTTGGGGCAGATGGACATATTAGTCCAGGTTTTCTGTCGTTTGAAGAAACTTCTACTGTGGAGACACAGAAAAATTCTAATGTGTATTGTTTTTATTAGGTCTTTGGCTATAGTCCTAACTGTAGCTGTAGTGTGGGTGAATGTGGTACCAATACACTTATCCACTCTTACAAAAAAAGAGAGGTTAGAATTTTGCTGGAAGATATTTTTGATCATGCCAAACCACCAATGCACTAAAATACATTTTTATAAATACAGGACAATTGTTATTTTGATTTTTTATCCATTCTTAATAAATAACAGTAAAAAATATTGTAGAGGTATAACCTAAAATTGTTATAGAGATTTTTTTATTATGATAGACTTCCCTCTGTCCCTAACTGCACTCTTAGTCTTGGCCCTTCTTAGTTCATCTGTCCTGCTAGAAGTATTTTTTGGTGTAAATGTCAGATTTTGTATGTCATGTCTTGGTAATGCTTTCCAACAATTTCAGTATGCAAAGCATGCTACCTTTAAATGTTGCAGCAGCCTGAAAAGAAAGCAGCGTAATTACAACTGTGGCTGTTTCATCTTGTAACCGTCCCACTTCTTCTGTCCCCTCTCCAGATTCTTTTTGATAGGGAAACAATAGAATGAGCTATTCTCCATAAGCAGCATTTTATTGCCAGAATGAAACAGTATGAGGAGTAACATGCTTGCTACATAAATATGTTTGTGGCTATGCAGGCCAAGGCAAAACCAGTATGAATTTGTGAGCCTCAGTATCTCGTTTGCTAACTGTCAACAAGGAAAATCTGGTTTATGGGAAGGCAACATAGGAAGTGGAAGAGAATTTGGTGTACATGACTGTACTCTGAATCCAGATCCACAGGTTCACAGAAGCAAGCAGGTGGTACGCAATAATAACGGTAGCAGAGAACTGCTCGGAGAAAGCTTAAAAAATGCAGGAGAAATGACAATTTTGTGCTTCTGAGCATTCTTGGCATAAGGTGAGGGAGCAGGCAGTGACATTTCACAGGAATGCTTTCACAGACTGCTCAAATGGAGAAACCTAGACGAGCCAATACTTGCAGATAACCAAATCTTCCTTGCTTGCCATTATGTCTTACCTGCCATTAGGAGGAGAGCCAGAGGGTAACATGAAGGCTGTAATCTGGTGAATAACCATGGCGAGCTCTGCTACCCTCCGGGACGTCCTGGGGCACCTACTACTTCATTGGGCCACATCCCTGTGGCAGGGCAGGTGTGATCCCCTAGTGCTCCTCAGGCCCTGCTCCTCCAAACCAGAAGAACCTCAGAGGTGAAGTAGGGCAGCTCCTTGCCTTCCCCAGCAAGTGAGTACTGTGGGGTAGCAATGCTCCTAGATCTCAAACCAGCGTGGAGCTAGGAGGCAGATGGGGGTGTACTTCTGGGCAAGGGAGGCTGCCATGTACAGTGTAATGTGCCTGTTCTACACAATGTACAACCAATCTGCATTTTGAGTGTGTATGATGATTATTTTTGCACGGAAAAACAATAAAGGTCCTCCTCTCCATCTCCAATAGAAGAAACATTGTATAAACAAAGAGCCAAATCCTCACACACAATAAAGACGACACAGTGCAAAGCTCTACAGCTGAATTTTGGTTATCTCAGAAGTAATTCAAAATACATGTTATAATTGCAAAATCACAGCTGATCTGCACTGTCCACATGGAATTCTCTACACTGCAACATTTTTCGTTCAGATGTGCATTGCCTATATGTAATTAGGCAATGGTTTGCCTAACTGAGTTTGCACAGATGGCGAGTCATCCATCAGCACAGCATTAAGATCATGTTGTAAAGCCTCTGGGGAAGGACCACCTTTTAAATCAGTGTTTATATAATGCCCTGCACAATAGGAAACCAAATCCTCTTTGAATTCCTAGATGCCATCAAGACATTCTGTAAGTGTGTATATATTACGCACACATTATTTGTGCATTATAGAAGGACTGAATGACAACTAAGTAAAAGCCAGTTTCCTTGCCCCTGTTTACTTAAGGTGGGATTTTTAAAGAGTGCTGGGCCTCTTTCTGAAAATCTGTACTAAGGAATAATTTATCAAACTATGTATTTATGAGAGCAAATTTTCTGGAAGAAGAGAGCTGGTTTTGTGTGATGTTGCCTATCTATCTGCCTATAGTTACGTCTTGGGCTAGGACAAGGTTACCAGTGCTGTTGTACAGCTTGCAGAAAGACCTTTAGGCAAGAATCTGTGGATTTGTAAACTATTATGAAACTCGGCCTGAGATGGAATGCCATTCTCTGTAAATCTTTCAGATTATATCTGGGTGCATCTCTGATGCCAGCACTACTTAATGTGGAGCTAAGAGAAGGGAAAGCTGGTTCAGCACAGAGTCCCTTATTGTACTTTGCTGGCTGTCTGGATTTCTTTGGATCCAGGCTTTTGAGAAACAGATCTGTGATCTGATCCTAAGGGACTACAGATTAAGCCTCAAAGATGAACGATCTACACAATAAAGATCATAAAGTCTTTTATCTTGGAAGTGGTGATTTTAATGGTAAGACCTCAGGCAATAATACAATAACAAACACGTAGTAAAATCCCTTAAAAGAATAGTTTTGTTTCTCTTTCTACTTGATATATATGTGTATATACATGTGTTTGTCTGTCTGTGTATGTGTATATCTGCATATGTATAGATACATAAAGGCATGTCTACTTCAAATATATACAGTCTTTAAGCAAATCAAATCTTTTTTCCTTGGGCCAGTTTCCTAACTCCTATTGCAGTCCAGTGTCTGAGGTTACCACTGAAGGATGATGTGATAGCTGTCCGAATGACTGGCATTTAACAAAGACTGTCTTCACCAGTGATTTCCCATATATTAAAATGAAACACATTATGTCAGGGGCCACCCTGGTTTTATTGAACTCAAAACCACTACAGGGACTGAAAGTGACTCTGAAGCTGTGAGCATAAACCTTCTTTGTTGTGTATGTGTGTGTTAGCATGTCATCTTTTGGGATAATCATCCAAATGTGGTGCCTATGGAGATGTAGCTGATTCAATACTTGTGCTCCCGGGTGGTCAGCCTGTAATTTAAAGATTCACTGGCCTCATGAAGATAGCCACAAACGGAACAGTAACTATAATTACAAGAGGCTGTTCCACTAATCCATGGTTAACAAATGTTAGTTAAAAGATAAATAAGCCTTACGCAAGCATTTCCTGGAGGTGTATGAGCCTTGTGTTTTCATTCGTTCTGGTTTCTCTCTTCTTTAGAAGGGGATACAAGAAAAAAAAGAAAGATTTTGTAATCTGATTTTGTTTCAACTGTTAGAAATCACAGGAAGTCTTTGAAGTTAAATTATCTTTAAAAAAAAAAAAACCCAGCCATTACTTCTTATTTATGATACTGAGAAGCTGTGTAATTCTCTTCCAGGCTGAGTTTCTCCTAACAACTATGTTGTTCGTTCTATTGTTTATCTTGTTTCTAATCTCCAGTGTTTACAGAAGGGAACAAGAGACTTCTAGAATTTAGCACCAATAAAAAAAATATAAAAATCTGAAGGACTGATTTTTCTGTATAAAAAAAATGAGAGCATTTGCTATATTTTCAGTACACTTTACTGTATTGATTCTTGCCAGTTTTTCTGCAAAGTACCTTGCTGTTTTAGTAGTTCTGAACTATACAGTTCTTCAAGATACAATTACATCCATTTTCTTTTAGGTGACAAACTGTTGTCCAGTGTTAGTGGAACTAAAGGAGGCCTGACTACACAGAAATAAAGGAATATAGGAATTGTATTACTATCACAGCAGGCTAGTCACATAACTCTGCTGTAACCTACTTACTGGTTAAAGTCTCTACATAGCTCCTAACTGGATAGTGGTTGCTTTCAGAATTCAAGAACAAAGATTTATTCCTTTATTTTTTTATGCTGTTTAATGTAACTTTGGATGTTCTCATTATCCATACAAACGTTTAATCCTTTCTTGAATCCCGCTAAGCTCTTGGCCTCACACACAATTGGTATTCTGCCATATCCAAACATTGCTCATACCACCAAGTAACTATGCAGTTGTGCAGGAGGGATAGAGAAGTAAAGATTTTGCCCCTAAAAAGCGTCTAAAAGCAGATAAAGGGGTGTAATTTACTGAAACTAGTCAGTTGTTTAGGTCTTCTCTCTTAAACTTATAAACATTTAAGAATGTTGATATAAACTGTATACGCTAAAGATAAGTCTAGTCAATATGGTCTGTTTATTCTTAACACAGAGAGATTCTTTGTTCATAGAAGTCTATAGGAAAAGGTCATATCTTACTAGATGAGATGCTTCAGGTGGAAAAGCAGACAAAGCCTTAAGATCCAGCATTCCTCCAACAAATTTGAGAAGAAGCAGGAAAGCCTAATGTAAATACAAGTTAGGTGTAATTGCTTTTAGTTAACTGTGTTAATGCTGCTTAATTAGAACACTTGGGCAAGAAAGGTTCATCAAACGAGATGTTTGTGCCAAGCACAGGCAGAATATAGGACAGTAGAAAGATATGGTGGAATGGAGGGAAAAAGGTGCTAATTCTTGTGCAATGGGGAAAGAAAAGTAGGAAGATTGTATTAGGTTGGTATTTCTGCTACTGACCATTAGTTACATTCATGGCCAGAAGCTCCACAGCTGCAGGAATGCTGATTTAACCACAAGAATACAGTTCAGCTCTGTAGAAATACCGTAGATCAGTGCCTCTACTGAATAGATGCAGTTTTCCAGTGAAACTGTAAGCTTCTTACACCTTCTTTGAGAGTCTGGAGTGGAATTATAACTATCAAAAATGTTCTTTTACTGGTACCTGGTTGTTTCCATTCACTATTATTAATCTTGGTTGAAGGATATTTACTTCATCACTTCCTTTCCATCAGATCCCTCAAGGTGCTGGAAGAAATAGATAATATTTTTTGTCTGAATAGGTCTGAGATCCATGTAGAATGTGGTATATCTGCACATTTTATTTGGGTGGTAGGTTCAGAAATGTGATCTATGAGAATATCTTTAGGTTGTGGTACCAGATATCCAGCATGTTCTTCTCAAAACAAATCCAGTGGCATTTGAAGTTTAGCTTCATGCTGTGGATTTCAGAGACACTTGGTTGATTTCTGGGAGTAAATACATTGGACAGTGTGTTTTGTGAGCACTGGTCTGTTCCTCTTACTGCCTGTTTTTCTCTCATAGAAGAAAGAGGTCAAAAGCACCTTTACCTTTGTGGTGAAAAGATTCTTTGAGACTAGGCAAAAAACTAAAAAACCCCAAATGATAGCAAATCTCTCCTTTTTCTGTCCACCCCTGAGACATTAGAAATGGGATCCAGTATTCATGAAAGAAATATTCTCTCAACTCTTTGTTGAAATACCATTAAGCTAAATGATCACACATAAGTGAGCGTCTGGCTGCACCTGGAAATGGAGCTTACAGAGATCTTGCTGTCGTAACTTAAATCTGTCTAAAATCAGCAGCTATTATCAATGGTTTCTTTATTTCTGATATGACTGTATTGACAAAAATGGACAAAAATCAGTTCTGTTTTTAAAATCACTGTGACAACAATTTTAAACACAAAACTTGAATAGGTATAGTGAACATATCAGAAATGTATGAGCTGATTAGGTGGCTAACCTTTATTACAGATTTTAAAATATCTTTCTTTCTCAGGCAATCTCTATTTGATCATGTGAGATTTTCTGAGGAGTAAGTTAGTTGCAAGCTAATACTTGAACATGCTGAGTGTTTTCAGGGGTGAACCTCGGGCTTCACTGAAAGACTAGCTGTTTATTTAGGGTTTTTTAAATGACTTGCAGTGATACAGCCAGGTTTGAGCTGCAGATGACAAACTGCATCATCCTCAGACTGTTCAGTACACATATGCCTGTCTGAATTCTGTGCCTGAGCACACAGGAGTCACACAAGGCTTGAGTCATTCAGCTCTGGAGAAAACCAGGTCACCCTAACCTGTCCCTCTCAGTCTTTTCCAGTGGGAATGGAAAGCTGAGAGGTTTATTGTTTTAGTTTGGGTTTTGAAAAGTTATGGCCACCAAAAGAATTAGCCACTAGTTTCAATGAATGTCCCTGGTAAGCATAGGTGCTTCTTTATTACATTGCTATTTGGGTACCGTTTTTCCTATGGGAAGATGAGAACTCTTGGGGAACTGGTACCAGCAACTGCTTCACCTCAGAGCAAGGCAGGAGGATTTTTTCTCTCAAGGATCACCTATTGTTAGGATCCAGTGATCTTGGTAGAGTGGATAATAGCAGCAGGGAGTAACAACCTCCTTTAAGTGTTCTGCCTAAGAGGGCAAAATATCTTTCCTACTTAAATGAGTAGGAATTCCCAATGAAGTCCTGAAATAGAAGATATGAAGACATTCCTGATTGCAGTATGAGTCAACAAATATAGCAAGCATACTTCTTCTTGATATGTTTTTTAAACAGCAATAATTTTGAAAATGGTAAGGCCCTCTGAATTTCTGATTCTGAGCCTTTCCTGCGTATACATGTGTTTCAGAATGCCTCAGCTGCCATTTTTTAGATTAAGTCAGCTGGGCTCTGTTCTGTTCTTTTACTAACTCACGTACATTTGCACAGGTGGGATGTGCAGAGGTACTGCAGCAGGTGAGTGGGATAATAACATTTCTGTATCTCTGCCACTTGTGCAGAGTACCTGCTGTATGTGGCAGTGAGCGGGGACTGGCCAACTTAGTTTCTGAAGATTCTAGTTAAAAGAGAATCTGATGTGCAGACTCTTTTTAAGGACCGTGATTTATCATTGAGTCTTGTACTTACTCATTGCCCCACGAGATACTGGGAGAATGCCACAGTTACTTATAGCAATTTTTTTTGCACCAAGTCCGTCAATAAATCTGTGATCTACAGCATCAATGTGTTTCCAACCTTGGGCCTCACAGAAAGAGAAACTGTGTTGAATTGTGCAAATCTTTGGTGGTTTTCTGATGTGGATGTCTGCCAGTTTGTGCTATGTGCCTCTCTTATTATTCTCATCCAAACGATGTGAAAACAAGTAAAACCTTAAATAGCTGGATGCTTTTATTTTTCTTGCCTGTCTGTACTTCCTCTACACAACCCAACTCCATTTTATTATCATTTCTGACTGACTTACAAAGTTGGGAGTTTCTGTGCATAGTGCCAAAAAAACCTTCATTCATTAAAGCTATGGTTAGAAGGTCAAATGGATTGAGCAAAACACTTGGGTGGAAAATCTGTAAGATGGATTTAATTGTGGTCCAGATTTTTAAGTCTGCATGACAGAAAACATTACTATAATTATAATTATAATCATTATCATCATCATCATTACTGAATACCTAAAATGGTTTTCTGGTTTGTTCATTTTTAGCCACTATTTTCATGTTCCACAGACACCTTTTTTTTTTTTTAATTTTGAAAAGAATCTAATTCTGCATTATCCTTCAGTTAGAATTTTGGGAGGAAAAGCTGAAGAACAGCCTCCCTTTCTGTTATCTGTTCAGCACTTGTCCCTGCTTAAGAAACAAACCCCATGGCTTCCGTAAGACTGGAGGAAGCACGTTTGTTTGATTGGATTTTATTACATAGCATAGCAAAAGTGGGATAATATTGAGTGCTATATATAGAATAATGGAAAGTATGGCCTAGGCTTTTGCAATTTCCAACCCTATAACAGATTAAAAATAGCTTATTATTTCTATCTGTAATTATACCTACAACAAAATACATAAGATAACTGAGATTATAGAGATTAAAGGCACAATAACTATTTGGCATTTCTTTAAAAGTGAATTAACATTTTTAAGTATAAAAAGAACACTATTTTTGTACTACTGTATTTATCTCATTAAAAGTAGGATACATGTGTCAGGACGTTAAACACAAGTTGAATGTATTTTCTGATGCTGTCCAAAAGTGACAGCAAAGCTAAACAATAGTAATCAAAGCTTACATGATTTTTTTCTATGACAGCAAGTAAAATCCATGCCAGTTGATCCGATTTTATGTATTTATTTAGTATCTTCATTAGCCTAGAAGGATGACCATGAATGAAGCAGCATTTAAGCAGAATAAAAAGCTGTATGTTAGATCCCCGATTACTAATGGCTATGTGAGTTTCTACTAAGGACATTGCCACTAGTCTTTATTAGTTTTAACTGGAATCAGAAAGGAGCTTGTCCTCATGTTGTAGGAAACAGTCATACATCAGTAAGGAGAGGAACAACACCTGACCAGCTGTTGTGGCATGCACCCTCTTTTGTTAGACATCTACATGTAAAACCTGTGTGAGAAGGCGGGACAAACTTCTCTGCAGAAACTCTCAGAGTGTGACAGAGTAGTGAGAAGTGTGCAATATTATCTTCCAAAAAATGTTTGTTTTTCACCCCATTAAAAGACAACAACTGTCAGCAATAAGGCCACTGTCACATACAGTGAAGGTTTCCATCTTTTTAGGGCTTCTGCTAAAATGACTTGTTGACGTGGGTGTCCAAATGGATGTTAGACCTACTACCGCTGAACTCAAGAAAACACTGCTTGCACTGTTCAGATGTTTGCCTTGTCCTGGCCTTTTGCCATAGCTATAAGACCATTCTGAAGAGACCATGAGCACGCATTTAGATCTGACCTGGTTCTGTGGCCTGCCTGAATTTTTCCATGTGCTCATGAGGAGCAAAAGCAAACTGGATACTGTGCCTTTCTGTTCTGACTTTGCACTAGGCAAGAGTGGTGGAACTATCTGGTTAGCCATTGTAGCTTACCAGTCACCTTCAGCTTTGATTTATCTACCCCAAAGACTTTTCTACTCACTATAAAAATGTTAGCATAATTCTTCTGTGCGCACACTGGTTTTAACTGTGACTGAAGATCTACCTGTCAAGTGTAGTGCTTTCATTAGCCAGGATAACTATACTGAAAACATGCTTAAGAAATTAGGACAAAAATGGTTTGGAACGGCTTGTAGGAAAATGAAGGAGAAAGTTTGGTGAGATGAACCGTATTAACTGTAATAACATCAACAGCAGTTTAATTTTTTAAGTCTCGTTGTCACTCTTTTATATTAGGTCTTTAAACTTCAGAGTGGTTCTTTCTCCATTTATAGCACAGCCTTAGTATTTAGCTAGGTAATGGGATTTATGATTTTGTTTACATCAGTTGCCATGGAGATCCACCATAAAAGATCAGTTGCCTGGCAACTGGATATTGTGGAGCTGCAATGGAGGGAGGAATTTTTTGTCTCTCTGAAGGGAGGGCTTAAAGAATAATGAAAACTTCTGCTCATACTTCTCATGAATGCTTTATTTTCAGGGTCAACCAAATGTTTTTTTTCAGTAAAGACTAATGCACTTTTCTTCAAAAGATGCATCGTAAAATGTTTCTCAAAGATTATCCTGTCTCAGAGAGGACAACCAGCTTAAGAAGTTTTTATTCTCTCTATGCTGTTGCAAAGTAAGGTTTAGAGTAACTGTGGGGCAGCCATAATGAAGCAGGTCTCTTATTTTCCTGGCCATTCTGCATTCATTAACAAATGAGCTGCTGTATATTCAAAGCTATCTCTGATCCCAGGAACTACATTCATTTTTCTTCAGTGAATTCATATTTTGATTTTGATCACTGTAGATTTATCTCTCACTTCACTATATCTTCTTTTATTTCTCCAACATATAACTTCCAGTGTAATTAAATGCTGAGAAACTGGGATCTTATTACTCTAATATATAGGTAAACTTAAGAAAGAAAACCATGCTAAAATACAATTTTGCAAAATTGACTTGTAGTTTAAAATGCTTCATATATATTTGAATGTAGGTGTGATCAGACTGTCTCACTTTATGTAAATGTGTACTGTCTACATGACATTTAATTATTAAATCAACTTTAGGTGAGGTAATTGGTTTGTGCAGATATAATCTGAAATTCAGGTTTTGGAGTCTTTTGAAATAGCTATCTGCCTAGCATCTTTTATGACATGTTGTATCTATTTTTAAACAAACTTCTTTCTTGAAATGGTCTTCTGCTTATTGTTAGATTTAATGTTTTCTCTTTAATATTACTGTTTCCGAGCTGATTCAGTATTTTGATTATAGACTAGATTAACGTGTTTGAACTCTGAATTCCAATGAAGTACTATGGATAAATCTACAATGTCTTTGTGACAGTGTGTGTAACAAAGATCCACCTAATTTCTTAGACAAATGGTGAAGCCTGGCTCCTGTACACCTTGTGAAATATCAGACTCCTTGGGGTTGAACAGGTCTGGTCCATGCGCTATCCTAGTGGGAGCACATAGAGACAAACTCTTCTGCCACGAACCCTGCTCCAGCTCATGTGGTTCATGTGCACTCCACGATTACTTCAGAATATTTTACACAAATATTACCCAAAGACAGGTCTTCAGTCTTGTCTTTGCATCTAGTCCACCGATGTAGTGCTTCTTGCTGCTGTTAGTGGATCTCACAAAGCTAAGAGCATGGAGGAAAACCATTGGGCCACACGACTTTATGGAATCAACAAGATGTACAGTGTTTCAGATCATGACCAACCAGACTGCAACAGGTATTTTGGTGGCGTTTCTTAAGTGTGGAAAATTGTGGAATTAATAAGGCACTTTCGAGCATAAGCAATGACATCGTATTGTCAGCTGAGAGACACAGAAATGACGGCTAACTGTAACAGCGTCTTGGCAGCAATTCTTGGCTAAATAAACATAGCACACTCTCTCATGTAAACATTATCAAAGAAAGGTGCTGCTACAGACAGTTACTCAGAAGACGGGAAATTACATATATGACTGTACATTTTACATCATTTGAAAGTACTTTGAACTTTTCAGTCATGGAAGTCTCTATGCAGAAAATCTAAATGGGAGGGGAAAGGAAATAGCACCCTGATATGTGTGTGTAGTGTTGCTTCTGATCAATACAGAGGCATCAAAAAATGTGGCTAATATCAAGGACATAGAACAGATGTGGAGTTCAGAACAATTGCAAAAATGCTACTAATTTTCTAGTTCTGTATAAATCTTATATTTAATGCCTCAGAATCATTTACACTGCATGGAAGTCTCACACTTTCAAAAATATACTTCATCCTGGGCATTATTCTTGCAAACCATCAAAGCCTCAGCACTATGACAAGAGTGTGGTTAAATTCTGCTAGTTTTCTGGAACAGAAAGACTGTTCCTGGTACAAATATGCACATCTACTGAATAGCAGAAATGTCTGACGTACGATGTAGACAGACATCCACCCCATGAGGTCTGTAAGCACCGGGGTCTCCATGAGAAGACTTTATAAGGACAAACCATATTTTCTTAAACTTTTATTTCAATAGATTTTTCATATGGAAGGAGCAGATAAACATCCCTCCGCAGTGATACCTCGTAATGAACTGAGACTTTGTGAATTTAAGGATAAGAAAAACAGGCCATTGCAGCCAATTGCAAAGAGCAGTAAAACAGTCATGAGGCTAATTCCAAGTCTTGGAAAGTTAATTTGATACTGCTGTAGCTGCAAGAGAGGTCTGAATCAGTGGAACACAGCTCCATAGGGCAGAGACCACTGTTTCTGAAAGACTGTTCAATGAACTTTATCCTTCCCATCTTTCTCATCCTAAGAGCAGTCACTCAGTTTTCATGATCTTCCCTCAGCTCTGCTTCTCCCATCTCCAGCCTTTGGTAGAAGGATGTTTATCTTTCATTCTTGGTTTCAACAGTGTGTTTTGCCTGCATGACTGTATCTTTACCCAAGATGCACTTGCAGCATCCTTGGTAAGATGCACAGTTCATAGAATCATAGAATCATAGCATGGTTTTGGTTGGAAGGGACCTTAAAGGTCAGTAGCAATGGAATGATTCCAAATTCCAGAGTATGAGTTGCTTTTGTGGCATAGGAGACCATAAGTGGTTTTACTATTTGCCACTGATTAGATTATTGTTGTTAATTGTGATGAAAAGGTGGCCAGACTTTGGCTAGAGATCTGTGACATTTTTTTCAGAATTCAGTGCTCTTTGACGTTGCTGGAAAGATGCTTTCTGTAAACTGGATTTGGGCTCATCTTCTTCGTGATATTGCTACTCTCCCAGTGTAAAACCCCAAGTATTTCTTTATAAGATTGAAGAAGAAGAATGATTGAGCCATTTTTTCCCCTTTATTCTTTTTATCGGAGCCATTGCAGATTTTCCCATAATTAAATTCTGAAAGTGGCTTGTTTTATTAAGTGAAGAAAACAAAAATTAAGTATTGTAAAATTAACTGTTGCCAACAGTGCATTTATTACACACATACACATACATACACACTGTTTTCTGGTCACTTGGAGCATCCATCTGGGTAATCTAGCCAGATGTCCTCCTTGTGGACACCGAAAGTGGCAACTTTTCATAAACCAACTCTGAATTAAATTATTTTTCTTTTGAGCTTATTGATTAATTTTGTAAATTTTGTCTACATTTCTCAAGAATAAGAATACTAACAGGGCAAAACCTGCTACTTAGCAAAGAATGCTTCCAGAAATATGGAGGATTAAATTCTCCCTATATCTGCCAAGAGAAAACAAAAACAAACGTTGAAATGATTCCATACTTTGTAAAGGCAAAACAAGTGTGTTTAGGCTTTGCCAGGCTCCTATTGTGATAAGTTTTATTGCTGTTTCACAAGAGTTAAAGTAGTAAAATTACATATTTCAATTCCTCTAATCTCTGCCGACTTTTGTATTATTTTTATTAAGTCTGAAGCCTGATGCATTCTGGACCTTTCCAGCAGCTTTTTCTTATTCCTCTTGGTGGTGTCTGTCAACCTTTCATTGAAAGTGTAACTGCTATCACAATAGGTGAATAAAGTCCAGCTATGGTCAGCTTCACAGCATCTTTTCTCTTTCAACACCTTTTTCTGTGCCACACAAAACTCTTGTATGCTTCATAACTTTAATGTACCTATTTTATCCAAAAGCAGCTCATTAGTCTATGGTGACTAACCAAAGCACTTAGAGTTTCACTGTCTCAGCTGGTAGATCTATTTTGAGGAAGTGGCTCTCTAAAAAGTAACTGTTCCCAGACATTTTGGCAATGTAAGGTTATGCTACTCTTGCCTTGGTGTAGAAATTCACACAGCTTTTCTGTGTTCGGAATTGTGCAGTCCTGTTTCCCTATAACTTCTTTAATATCATTTGGCTTCTATGATTAGAGCATTTCTTTAAAATGAGCAAAAAGGTGGTTGCGGGCTTCCCTACTGAAACTTAGACAGGAAAAATATCCTTCTTAATTTCACAGATCTGCTTCTAATAAGTATTTCAGGAAATACTTATTTGCTTTTCTAAGGAGACCTTTCCTTCTCGCTTTCTGCTCCACTTAGCGCCATAGCACCAACACAGCTAGGTTTTTACTTCTCTTTTTGCTCTTGCACTAGAAATACATTTGCTAAGCCAGCTATCTTGCACTGAATTCAGGCAGCACTGGGACTTAAGTTTTGCTTGTAGAATTTTTGTTACCAGTGATTACTTTTAAGTGCAGAGGGAAAGGAGCTGAAAAATAGTTTTAAACTGGTCTGTACACAGAATTCATTAACGTGATCCTAGCTTAAAATGTATATTGATATAGATCCAACATAAACACTGGCAACTAATCACCTATGAAAAAAGATATCCTCTCTGAGAACTAAGTGATGTCTGGCTTTTTTCATTATTACCTAAACAACACATTTTCTTCTTCCGTTAAATATCTCTTATATACACATGCACACACACACGAATATATATATAATGTCCCCCTTGTAATTAATTAGTTTAAATATTGAAATATAGATTTTAGACTAAAAGAAGACTTTTTTCCTTTTTCCCCCTTCTTTTCTCACAGAAAGGACAGTTACAACTTACCCTTTTGTGTTTATCATGCTTCAGAAACAGACTGACCAAGGGAGGGTTTAGTGTACTGTAATTCAGATATTTATAAGTCTATATGCCAGAGAGAACAAACTGCAGGGGCCCTTCTGCCTCTAGGGCTTCAACCAAATACCCTTTCCAATACCCACGGACTTCTTTCTTGGTTTAATTTTCAGACCTCCTTCAAAACTTCTGATATTCAGTTTTTGAGTGCGTCTGAAAAAGGATTTGTTCTTTTTTAGTCATGACATAAAATCTCCTTATCAAACATCAAATTGGGCTACTTGCAGGTCTTCTAAAAGTTTGATGAACTTATGTGTACAAATTTACCCAACAAATTCCACCTGGAATATTTTTGCTGTGGGCAATTTCTTGCCCCTCTTCTACCTGTTCACAGTTAAGAATTAGTGCTTAAGCACTGTGATGAATGAACACTCTCAGTCTTAATGTATAAAAATGCATCAATGCATATTGTTTCTACATGGCATTTTTAATTTTCACTGTGTTGAAGGTTCCTGCTTAGTATCATCTCAGTTAAACAGTGTTTATTCCATTTATTTCTGAAGACCTAACACTCAACTCTTTGGTGCTCCTGAAACACTTAATGATAGCACTAATGATGACAACGGAGGAAATATTGAATACTAAAATAAGGCTTTGTCAGATACATCAAAGTAGGACAGCTTAAAAAACTCACAATGTTTGGCTTAAGACTATATATGCTGGTGATTTTTCAGCCTACACTTGTGAAAAAGAGAGCAATCCAAGATGTTGCATGCTCAAAAAAGACAGTTTTCTACTAAATACTTACTTTCTTGCTGTTAGCAACCACTATCCCACATTTTCTCCTCTGAGTAAAGGATCTGGTGGAGAATAGTGTGGGTGAAAATACTCCAAGCTGGCTGAAATTCTTAATTCCTTTGCATGGGTCACTCTGCAATTACATGTAAATTCACCTGTACCAGTTCAGAATCCACCAGTTCAAAATCCACCTCATGCTGAGGACACACTAGGTCTCCTGGAAATCCTTAAGGACCGAAGGCTTGATCTGAAAAGACTGGAGCACAACTTACTTTCAGAGTAGATTCTGAATTTCATTATACTTGCTTATACTCTTTCACTGGAGGATCTAACATCATTGCTGACTGGTGGTTTTGGTAGCAGGGCAGCAGAATTTAATCTGTCAGTTTTTAGTGGCATAGCCTCACACAGATGTCTAATCCAACAGGTTAAGTAAATATACGAAGACTAGAATACATGTATTGTGAGAAACAAAAAAAGAGTACTTGGTCTTACAAGAAGAGTACTGGTGAATTTCTGGGTATCAAGTCCAATACAGTCTTGTTGATCTCAGGTGCAGCCTTCTGTGAACTACTTCTGGGGTCTAAATGGAGACAACAACAAGGGGTTGTCAAGATACTGTAAGATATTTTTAGAGGGTAGGCAACCAGTAAGAAATGAAATTTAGGGGCAAGTGAGTGGAATGAAAATGGTGACAAAGATGAGCCAAAGGGAAGGAGAGAAAGAGGAAAAACTTCCTAACAGCGCAATCAGCTTGCGTGGTATCTCCAGGAAACAAGTGGGAGACCTACTAGCTAAAACTAGGATCCATGGTTTATTAATGAGAGTACTGTATGGCATAATACTGCATAGGCATAGCAAACGTGCCCATGTGATTGCCTTCTTTATGGCTATTATTCTGTGACCATGACTGTTCACACTGTTAACTACAGAGGGAAGTATAAGGGGGAACTTTGCAGAGCCAAAATATTTCAAGCTGAAGCTAAGAAGTACGTATTTCAGAAAAAAGAGGCACCTTCTCCTCCCTTGTGTAACCCAGTTCACTTGCCAACCCACATCCAGTCAAACCCAGGATGTTCTGGTAACCAGACAGCAGCAAAAAATACCTCCAACAAAACTGTGCTGGAAAAGAACAGGAAGCTAAAGCTACTACTGAAAAAAATTACAGTGCTGCAGTTGGAAAGGGATGGAAGGGTTGGGGATGAGAGGGAAGGGAAGGGAAAGGAAGGGAAGGGAAGGGAAGGGAAGGGAAGGGAAAAAAATCACAAAACGAGAAAAAAATAAACATATCCTCATTCCCCCTGTTGAATAACAAATTCAATTATGGCTTCAGTCCCAGTGGCTGGGAGATGGATTTTCTTTTGTCTCTTCTGTTCTCTAGAGAACTGAACTTTTCTCAGTGTCAGAACCTAAACATCAGTGTGTCACTACTGCACTCTGCTTTTCCCAGAAAGATGACTGGGGTTTGTTTCCAAAGCACTTTGAAAGGGTACCAACCAATCACATACGTAAAAATTTACTACAGAGTAAATTCCTACCCAGCCCTTATTCTTTGTCCCCTCCTATGAGTCATCCTTCCAGAGAGCTGCCTTTGATGGGGAGCTGTGGCTGGAGGATATGTAAGTCTCATCGGCATGGGTATGCTATCAACAAAAGAATGCTGGTTCACTTCCCTTCTTCATGCCTAACTAGCCAGAGAACAAATATTCAAAGACACCCAATAGGAGCTGGTTTTATGGGAAATCTGAGAATAGTTTTGTCATTTGCTTTTCTTGTGGAAAAATACGTAGTTTCAATGAGACTTTTTCTGCCTCCCCCCTTTTTCTTGGAAGGAGTATATGACAAAAAGCTGACTTGCAAATACTGTGAAATGTGTTTGCCCCCGGAACAACTCCTCTAGTCTTTCTAACTTAAAACTTTACGAATGTATTTTAAAATAATGGCAAATTCCTCCTCTCACCCCCACGCCTTCCATTTGTTCTATTTTTGTACTGAGTTGCACTGTACTTATTTTGATAACCATGATCTTTAACAAGTCACACTTTCTGAAAGCAGTTTGTCAAATGATTGCCGCGGAAAGGTCTCCAAATGTTACACACGACGTTACTTTGACCTGTAGCTTTTCCTCATAACACTTTCTTTCAGAAGCATGGTCCCTGTCCCTCTAAGCTGGTTGTACCTTCTCATCTGGTTTCCAGCAGCTGAGGTGTTGTCTCCCGGCCAGCATACATAAACAGCTTGGGACCGCCCACCCACGTCTGCTGTGAACACCGGTTTCAGACACTCACTGCGACTCAGCTGGATTTTCTTAGCAGCTTTTTCTTAACCTTCGCTAAAAATGAATGCGATCCGCTTAATCACAATCAAATGTCCCACTATCTATTCATCTGTAAGTAGCATATAATTACAAACACAGTGGTGCGTGCTGTGTGCCTACACACCATGGGGCCAGATTTTCAAATGTGCAGTGCTGACAGTTGGGGTCAGATGCCATAAAAAAACATGGTTCCAAACTTGGATACTAAACTCTCTTGAAAATCTAGGCCTGTGTATTTGTATATATGCACCGTATTGTTGGCAACAGCTACTGTACATGCTACAGCCCTTTGGAGCTTTCAAGCCTATCTTTTCCTCCTCACCACTCCTTTAAAATCCCTCATGGGGCGGGCTGTTTCTTCCCCTCCTCCCATTCTAGCTAAAAGAGAACTTTAAAACTGATTACACCCCTCATAGACTTTCAAAAGCATATCTTTATTCTGAGGTCTCTGTAGCTGTAGATAACAACAGAGCCACCATAAATGACATTAATTTACTGTTTCTGGCATGCATCACAGGCGTGTGGAATACGCTTCTAGAAGCTCTGCAAGTAATTCTTATGATGGAAACAAAGTGGACTCTAATTTTTTTCATTCCAAATCTGTAAAGGGGAAAGCATAAAATTACTGTACCACAACAACACGTCACATAAAATTTCTGCACTTTGCAGCTGTAATACAAAGGCTACCTGTTGGCATCCACTGAGGTTGAAAACAAGCAGTGACTTCCACTGCAATTTTGCATGCTCTTCCAGTAAAACTATGACTTAGAAACTTCTTATGCTTCCCTGAAGATTATTTTTTTCTTTACTTATAAAATCTTAAACTCCCTGGTAAATAGAGACTTTAAAAAAATTAGACTACAGGAATGCAAATTGTTATGACACAGTGGCATGCTTTGGCTTGTTTGAAACAAAGTGAGACAAAAGCAAATGGAAACACAGTACTGGTTTATTTTAGTAAGAATCAGCTGACGAAGGCAAACTATGTGTGTACCATCACCTCTTTGTATGATATCATGTAATGAGATGAATTTTGCAGGTAGTGTACACCCAGTTTCAGATAAATGTTCCTGAAAGCTGCAGGATGGTGTCCCTTGTGCTCAAGTAGGACATGATGGAGCAGAAAGGAGTGCAGATCAGATGGTACGTCCACAGGACATGCACATGAAATTGTGATTGCAACAACCAGTAACGATGAGGGGCAGTGAACAAAATATCTCTAGTGTTTCTCTTTCTCTTTATAAAGAGTGTTTATCAGCATCTTCTAGACATATGATTCCTTATAGGCAGATCTTGCAAAATTTTGCTGTGAAACAAGGTGGCATTCAATTTGCACCGAAACGTGGGAACGCAGTGATTTGGAAGGCAGCCCATTAAAGCAGAACAGAATAAACCAGTGCAAAATATTTCACAAGTTTGAAGAGAATATTTTGATTTTTAATAGAAACTGGAAAAAAGACTTTATCAACTAAACAAGAAAATAGAAGAAAAATACCAAAATTAAGAAGGAATATTTTGATACCCTTTTAAAGTAATATTACAAGACTGAAATTCTGTATTTGTAAGAAAATTCTAAATATAACACATTGATCTGAGTTCAAACGAAAACAAATTTTGAATAACCTCATTTGAAGTTCCCACACAGCTCCACTTTGAAGTCTTCAGCTGTGAAGTCAATTAATGGCATAGATAAGTACCAGATGGTTTTTGCCAAGTGGATGCTCTATGAACTGAAATTATTCTTTGTCTTTCCCTTTCTTTTTTTACTTTGTTTGTGTAAAAGTAGGAGATGAAATTCAAGTAAAGCAAATCAGTATGTATATAAGTAGAAGAAATTGATGTAAATATTCAAGAGGAAACTCTAGATTTCCTCCTAGGCTATGGTGTCTAACGTTCACCAGATACTGGCCACTGAAGGTGGAAGAGGTGCAGAGAGAGACAGACACTTTGAGCTGTGAGATGCTGAGTGACCAAATTCATCCCTATTGCAACTCTGAGCAATCACAGGCCTTGCAGAGACCCTGAATGTCTGCTTTGATCTTGCACACACTGATACCAAAGCTGGATTCCCCATCTCACTCCTCAACCCATCCAGGAATTCCTCCATCTTATGATAACCCATTGAAGCTGGAAAAACCTATGGTTTTCTCCCCTCATCAGATGGATCCTGAAACGTGCTAATTGTTTTCTCAGAAATGTTCAGGAAATTTACATGATCAGAAGACTGCTAAATCTGTATCACAATTCTACTGTTTCTGACATGACAACAATTTAAGATCAGCTAGGATTAACTGTTTACAGCACTGTTGATTTCTCTGTAGCCGTGATGTTTTTAGACTATTTGATAGTTTGACATACAATTGTACTGTGTAAGAATGGCAGCTTGTCCTGCAGATCTCTATTTGTGACCGGAAGGCTGAGTTGGAGGTTTTGATAAGCCATATTCTCCACATTATATCTTACTTTAACTCTCTACGTGAATTAGTTTCTGTATCACTACAGAACATGAGCTGTATGATCCTAGATAAGGTTGATCACAGACTTAATCTGATTCGTTCAGCTTTCAATAATTCACTGAGAAGTAATGTATTTTTTTGCCTGCCTTGTTTAAATCTTCATTTAGTTTTCTGGGTACCAGGTTATTTTATTTTTTTTTCACATAAGACACTATAATAATCTATTTAACATTATCATATTAACAATACAAATCTCACATTTTAATTTTTTATGCTTAGTATATCCTTCAAGATGTCTAGTTCATTTTAATGTCTAGAATTTCTCTCTGGCTTGGAAAACTCACAATTTTTTGATGGCTAGAAACCGTATCTTATTCTGAGAACCTTTCAGGAGTTTCTCTGAACTCTGTGTGGTTTCTCTGAAACTACACAAACCGTTTACCTTATGTTAAAGACTCCTATTCCTCAGACTTACAAGGGGAGTGAAATGCTGATTCCCTTTGACTTCCATTGCGGTAATACAAACCTAACACCTAAATATGGTTTTAACTTTCAGTTTCTCAGTTGTTCTGTTGACTATTCACATGTTTAAAGTTAAGTGAGATTGTAAGTCTCATGTTCAAGTTATTTGCTGCATGCTCAAATTAGAAACAGTTTTGAGGATGCTTTAAAGAATGTGTTTCACCCTTCAAAAGAGTTACTGTGAAATCCACAAAGAATGGAGTATGCAAAAGAAAAAAAAAAGTTGAATTTAGCTAAAAGGCATCTTCAAACATAAATACTTTTCAAAGAACAAAACCTCGTTGCTGACAAAACCAGTTTGGAATGAAGATTGTTTTGCTGTAAAATTGTCTTCTGCCTTAGCGTAGTTTTTATGGAGGTTATTGCTGCTTCATTTGCACATTCACAGAATCAGAGAATCACAGAGTCACCCAGGTTGAAAGGGGCCTCTGCAGGTCATCCAGGCCAGCCTTCCCAGAGCAAGTTTCACAGGACTTTCCCAATTTTTTGCCTTGTTTGTTTTTGCACTGCTAAAGTAGCTATAGAAGCTCTCCTTGTCACCTCTTGTCAGTTACAACTCTACATACAACCCAACTCTGAGCTCTGGCTCATGATCAGGTACAACACCATCCCTGCATGCCCCAGTCAACGTTCCTGTATTGGTTCCTCTTTCATGACCTGTCTTGTCTAGTTTTGAATCCTATGTTTCCAAAATAGCCATAGAGTTCTGCAGAATTGAAATGACTGGATGAGTACAAAATCATGCAACTTCTGCTTTAGTTTTAGATAATCTCCCCTTCATCTGTATTACCTTATATTACAGTTTATGCAATTAAGTTTTACTAGACCAAGAGAAGTAAGTTAAGATTCCTATTCATAATTATTCATGACAATGGACATTTAAATTAGGAATTTCAAGTATTCTTGTAAAAAATATTGTTGCATACTCACATAATCTGGGACCATCAAAAATGTGATATGAATTACTTAAACTAACCAGAATAGCTGAAATAACACAGCTTTTAGAGCGTGATTCATTACTGAATAGCTAAAAAACTAAATTGCTCGTAATTAATACGTATTTTTTAAAAATAGTTCGATGCCTTGTAATTTAAATAAAAGGGATTTTAGAAAATAGTTAGAAGACAACTATCAGTATTTATGTCACAGCTACTATGCAAGCGACACTTAAACTATGAATAAAGCCTTAGTTGTAGCTGTTCACACATTGGACAATCAGGAACACCACTGAAGAAGCCTGCTCTATTGGATATTCTTCATGTCTACATTATGTTAAAAAGGTTGGTTATGATAATCCATATTCCACATACATTAACCATACCTTGTATTAGCTGATTTACTGTAGTGTCTGTCATTATTTACATGACATGGCAGTAACACAGGAGCTATCACTTTTATTAAGCAGTGTATGACTTTTATGGGACAGGAAAACGTTAGGTTGGCCAGAGTAATGTATACTACTGGGGCTTTGTGTTCACAACATATAAACATATAAAACCTTCCCTTTTTCTTATTTCCTAGTTGAATATGCATTGTGAAAATAACTGTTCTAGCTGACAATATTAATAATAATCTCAAATTGTTCATCACCATCTATTGGCGAGGTTTTTATAAACTGCTGATGATAAACTGCATGATTTTGCCCAAAGGAGATTAAGAGCAGTTTGCACATTTGTCAGGTATGGTAAATTCTGGCAGAGAGATAGCAGAAAAAACCCTACATACAACAAAACAGAGCAAAACAAAACAAAAGAAGGTGATGCCACCTTTAATTCACACAACTAGATCTGGCAGAGACTAACAATAAGCTTAATCTGAAATAACTTCTTAAAATATACTTCATAACTTCATTATGCTTAAAATAATCTTGAAAATATTAACTGGCATCTATTAGCCTGCAATGAGAGTAGATACATAAAACAGAGGCATGCATTTGCACATGGAGATGATTATGATTTTGATCCTGCTTGGAAGTAAGACAAGACTGAAAAATGACTATCATTGGAAATTAAAATTAGAGCATCAGAAATAAGTGAAATTGCAATAGTTAGTGACTTGACATTCACAGGAAAATATATTCTTATTCTGTTGATAGAAAATAAACTTTTTTTTTTTTTTCCTCTTGCAGTGCTTTAGATATTTCATTAAGACTTATAAATCTATATTTGCTCCATGAAGGTCTGACATCTGACCATACCTAAGCAAGCAGCCAGCTGTGACCAGGTGACTACAGAAACCAAGATTAATTTTGTGCAAAACTTATACACCTTTGCTGTCTTCTTTTCTCCTTCCTGCTCTTGACCATGCAAAACAGCATTAATTACCCTCATCTTCAAAAACTTCCTGTTGCTTTAGACATTTTACTAGTATCTAATGTAACGGAGCCCTCTTTCTGGGTTCTGAAGTATTGTTGCAATAAAAACTAACTCATTTTCCTTGATAAAACATGTACCAGGCTGCTGAGCACTCATTTATGAGTTCCAAAGGAGGAAGCACTTTGTCAGTTAGAGAGAGGAAATCAGAGGAAGGATGTTACTGTTATTACCAAATAAGTGTTTACCAGCTCTGGGAATTTTATGATAATTAAATTGTGTTTTTACATAAATGTATAATTTTAGTATGCTAAGAAAGTGCACATCCATCCTACACAGTAGGGTTTCTTAATAAACTCTGGATGAGATATTAAATAAAAGGACAGATTTATTAAGTGTGGAAAAGATTGAAGAAACTCCATAAAGTTTATCACCTCCATAGTCCCCTCCAGCCATCCTAAGTTTTGCTTCTCATCTCATAGCCAGGAAGAAATTTTAGCAAGAGGCAGCAAGCATAAATAAAATGAACAGGGTTTCTGGAGTAAGCTAGTAACGGACATGTTCTTACCTCTCCTGATGGGAACTTTTCATTTGATTCCATTGGGAGTGATTTCCTAAAAAAGACTAATCTGATTGATAAGCAAAAGGACTATTCAAAAGGATTGTTGGTATGATTAATCATTTAGAATCAGTAGAGAATGACATGCTTTATTCATTCTCCAGAAAAAGTCATAATGAACAGATCCATTTCACTGAATTTAGTTAGAGGTTTTGCCCCTCCTGAAGGAAGATCAAGCCCAGTATTTCCATTATTTAATGGCACTTTACAGACTTCAGTGGCAGCTCTGAAACTGCAGTAAAGGCAGACTCTAGTTTTAAAATACACAGCAACCATTATTTAAATTACATCTCCTTTTAAGTTCATTACTTCTTACTTGAGTCACACACTATATGTGTCTCACTCCTTGGATTTGCAGAATCCTCTGAAGAAAGGCTGCCTCTTGTAGTACGAGAAGGTCATGCATTTCAATCAGTCTACAGTTGTGAACAGAAATTATGGCTTGGTGACATTTACTCTTTTTAGTTTTAACTGAAGTCCTTGAATAGTTTTCTAGCATAGAATACCATGTTTTTTCATGGTAATGCATAACCACATACCTTTAGTCTGAGATAATTTCCCCTAATTTCTAAAATAAAAGGTTAATGAAGAGCTATTGATTAAGTCTCAAACTAAAAATGAACTTTCAGGCTCTTTTATTTTAAAGAAAGTGATTTCTCTTGTTCTTCTGGTAACAGAAGAAAAGCCCTGGCTTTTTAAACATCATAAATGTAATCAAGCTGTCATCCTACTGCTCATGGTAACAAACAGAGAAAATGCAATAGAGACAGCTTTGCACTGCAGATTAGTGGGGTCCATTTAGTCTGAAAGGCCATTTGTACAAATCCCAGCTGAAGCGTAAGGCATCTGGGAAATGTGTTTACAGTGACTCTATGATCCTCCTTTTCTCACTGACTTCTAGCAATGAATTACAGACTGCAGTCTGGCTTGAACCTAAAAAAATACTTTACTTTTTTTTAAAGAGTTAATTACTCATTCAGTTTGAATGCCAGTATGGGAAGAGCAGTCTTTTATTCATAATTAGGTATCACATGTTTGGAAGTACCCACAAAACTGTACAACTTTTGTTGTACTCAGGGGACTTCTGTCATCTGAACAGAAGGAAAAACCTCAGCTTCAGGTTAGAGCTCTGCCTGTGGTCCACAGCTGTGATGAATGACCTGCAAAAGCATCAGATTAGCCAGGTCCAGGGAAGATGATGGTCTGGTGAAGGACAAACATCTCACATTTTAACCTGAGAAGCAAAATCTGTTTTGCCTGATTGCACCTTGTCCTTGACATGACCAAGTTCAAGCTCAGACAATTTTAACTGGGACTGAAGAAATGGAGGCCTGCTGCTGGGTCTTGTTCTGGCTATCACCACAAAGCTACTGCTGGCAATAGAATGCATGAAATGTCCTCCAGAAAACAGGTAGGTCTTCCTGACCACATCTGGATGCAGATGAAATCAATATGAGCATTACTGCTGACACAAACACCATTTAATTCTCTGAGTGTAGTGTAAGGGATCCACACAGATTGCAAGCCATGGTAATGGAAACTCCACCTGCATCTTGCAGATCTGGAGGTGTTGCAGCACATAGAGTGGGTGCAAAATCCACTTCAGCTCAAAAGGATGCACTAAATGCATTGTGTAACAACTGAAAGTTGAAAGTATTGGGGCCAATGAATGAGTGGTTCTCAGTTCCTGACTCAGATGCTCTGATTAAAACTCAGTCCCAGTGTCATCCTAGCTACTCCACTGGAATTACAGCAGGACCAATTTCTCCCTCTATACTTGAAGATTCACTGCTGCAAAGTATACAGTGGATATATGTATCTCAGGTAGAAAGACAATATATTTGTAGTACTGTAAAATAACAGGAAGCTTTTGTACTGTGCAGTACATGTGTGTGCACATGACTAAACCTTGAAGCAAAGGGTATGTTCACCATTGCCTTTGATTGTAAAGGGATGAGTTTCTCCCACACTGTTCAAGAGGAGGTAAAAGGGCTACACAGAAACAGGCGACAAGATGGAGCAGAATACAAGAAAGAAACAAACATCTAGTGGAATCTTTAGAAGCTGTTCACTGGATTATTGGTTTTAGTAATCTGAAACAACACGGCTACCTGTTAGTCTAACTAGAGCACATTTGTATTTCTATTCCTGTACTCTGTTGTTAAATGGAAGACAATAAAGATTAATGAAGATGACTGCTAGAGATTTTCACCCATTGTTAAGTGGAAGGAACATTGACTTAAGACGAGCTTATAGATCAAGCTACTTAGTAAAGAAGAACCACCTAAACTGGTCTGGTAGTTTTGCACATTTTAAAAACACAGACTGCTAACAGAGTTCCTGTCCTTATCCTGAGCCAGAAGCTGCAGCTCTCTATGGAGGCACATATGTAGCTGTTGGAAAATGGCTCTACTGTTTTCTTTTGAATAGCTTTTCACCAGGTGCAGATGCCAGATGCACAGCCTTCTCACTACAGAAAGCTCTGGATCACTTCTGTTGCACAGGGACTTTCCACATTAATCTCGTACTCGAAGTAGAGCCCAGTGTTTCAGCTTGCACTAGGAAATAAAGTCTGCTAGCACTCCAGTGAAAAAAGACGCATCAAGGAGAGGGATTATTCAGAAGATCCATGAGATTGTGTTTCATTGTTAATTTGGAAGACAGTTTGTTAACAGTCATGGCTGGACCAAGATGTGTGATTTAATGGTCTGAGCAGTGAACTAAAATCTATGAATCTCTAATTTGGCTCTGAAGCATCATTTTCTTGTGGTCTGAGCCAAGTTACTTAATCTTTCTTCACCTGTAAAATGAGGATATGACTATATATTTTGCAGGGCTATATGGATGGCTTGTTAGCTTAAGATTTTAAAGTATTTCACAGATAAAAGAATTGTAGACATCCTTTAAATATGTAGACAGATGCTTCAGTTCAGGTGAGGTCTTGAAATTCTATTGCTTTACCTACATTATCTGAGTTATTGATCTTAATATATTTCAGGAAAAAGGATATTTGCAGATTCCAAAACAATGATGTATTTTCTTTCCTCTAAAAGTGTCACGGATCATGTTCTTTTTTTCTCTTGATGTTGATGTTTGTTCTTTTTTCAACCACCTATATTTTTCCTGACATGCTCCTTTTCCTCCTCTTTTTTTTTCCTCCTCCTCTCTTTTTGTATTTTTGTAAAAGATTGCAATCTTTATAATTTTTTTGCTTAGATCAGGATGGAGCTGTCTTCAACTTCACACTACCCAGGATATGTTCAGCTCAAGCAAACCTCGATACACCTGACAGCCCTGATTGTAGTTCTTACAGTCTCGTCAGCGATTATCCTGAGAAACACTGTCAAATCAGTTAAAATCATATGCAAGATTAAGAGCTGTAATAATTATCAGAGAGGCCTGTGGAATATTAGAAGGGATTCTGGAATCAATAGGGTCCGACAACTTCAATCAAAAATTGCTTCTAAGAATCAGAACTGGTTTGAAGGTGGAAATAAGATTTCATCTTAAATTTGTTTTTTTAAGGTTATTCACAGCTTTTAACTTAAAGGAAAGGGTAGTAACTGTTCCTGTAGTTACTTTGAAAGAGGTAGCTGCAACATCAGTTATTTAGAGCATAAAAGGCTGAAAACCAGAAGGCTAGAGGAACATCTCAATATTCCCACAAGAGTAAAGAATGGGAAGAGGCTCAGGTTAAATTTTTTTATACTGCTGTATTTTGTCTACTGTGGAAAACATTTTAAGAATATCCTTTTTAGAGTGAAAATAGTATAAAACCAAAAATACTTAAGCAAAGCAAGATTCAAATCACATACTTACTGCCTTGTAATTAATAGGAATATCCCTGATTATCCCTACTCTAGTAACATTCTTTAAATTATAAGTGTTACAATTTCTCTTTATTACTCTCAAATACTTCAAATATATGATTGGACATAAAGTCATGATTTTCTTACAAACGCTAAGGTAAGCATTTGGGAAGGTTTACATATACTGGGCCACTTATGCTTTCAACTGTGGTCAATAGCAAAAGTTTTATTTAATCTCATTAAGAGAAGGATTTAGTCCATACTCCTGCTAAATTGCGAATGAAAGCACTCATGTTAATTTATTTAATTAGTATCAGTTTTTCATCTGAGCTACTGACGTCTGCTGTAGGAAAAATACCAGAATCTGTTTTAATAGAAGGCTGCATCCAAGTGGAATTCTGTTTAAAAGGTGTTAGAATCAGAAATTCTATTTTAAATAGGGGCAAGAAGCAGGTCTGTTAAGTCTTCTAGAGAACAAATTAACAAGTGGGAACGATTAAGCCAGAAATGACTTGGTGTTCTAATTGAAGAAGTCATGCAGCATGATGTCACCCTCTGTTATTAGTATTTAATTGCTTTCAGAGAGAGCTCAGTGTGCCTCTCTTCTCTCTCCCACAAGAAAACACTCACAGCATTTAAAATGCATCAAGTTATAGAAGAATGTTGCTGTTTGCACACACTTGGTCTGTTTTAAGTTCGTGTAAACCACGGAGCTGTCTATAGGCTCAGCTTTGGATTTTTTGTTTTATACATGCAGGTTTGTTTCCAGCCTCATTGGCTGATTTAAAGACTATTCTTGCAGTACATCTAACAAAGAATGGTCACATCCCATGACTGCACCTGGTTTGCTGAACTGGCTATTTGAATTTTTCTCAGCAAAGTGCCAGTGTAGAAGGGTCATTATGTTGTAGAAACCGAGAGGGAGAGGAAGGCACCGTGCTTGTTACTTATCCACGTATACGAAGTACCTAAAATCTTTTTGTCATCAAAGTGTTAGGACAGATGAACTCAGCTTTCACATAAAAGCCAAGCAGAAGCTTTACTGTATGTTCTATCAGTTGCAGATCATTTAGCCTGCATTAAACAATCTGAATAGAACACCATACACTACATACACCCCACAGAAAGAAAGAAAGACTTTAAAAAACGGCATTTGAAAGGAGAGCATTGCTCACTGCGGACTAGTTTCTACTCCATGCTCACAGAGGTAACCCCTGTCCTGGCAGTAGAACTGCATTACACATCATTACCATGAGATTTGTATCTAGCTTGTTTTCTGCATTTCTGCTTCTTTCATTCATATAGCATATACGGTCAACTTCTGTACATTTTCACCAATTCAATAATGCTACTATGCAAGGAAGAAACTTTAATTAATGACATTTAACACAATTTTGATGGACTTCTGACTTCTTCATCGCTATGTCTTTCTCTAGATGTATGCAAAACAATGATCATGGGAAACATCATGCACTCTCAGCACCTCCTCCTTGGTATTTTAAAAAGAATGTTCAGCTCATGTTTTCTACTGGACTAGTTGCAAGGTTGAAAATAGAAGTCTTAAATAATGTTTTAAGGGATAGGTCTCTGTATGGCTTTTGTCTCACCTTTATTTACCTATGCTTCAGCTCCATAAGGGGAAAAAATATCTCAGTCAGGCCTTCTGAAAGAAAAGGTATGCCTGAGGGTTTCTCTCTCTTATACCCAACAGATGAAATATGAGGGAAAGAAATAATAAGTTCTTTTTCTTCAGACACAGGGATTGCTCTTCCACCTTGGGACAGCCTGATGCAGGGTTTTTTCTGTCTGTCAATTTTCGTTTTTGCTACCTAATATGCCTCAGTTGAAAAGCAGAAAGAAGAGAACATCAAAAGTGCAAGAAAAGAATCCTTTGTTTCCTGCTCTCATGTCCAGGTGATGACTCCAAAAGTAAGCTCCCTATCCCAGTGCAGGAACTAATATCTTGTAACCACAGGCACTGAGTTGCTTTCTCTCGGTTCTGACAAATGAAAACAGAATATAATGTACTTCAAATGACTGTGCACCAAGTAAGTCATTAAAAACTGACTGAACCAGAACTGTTTCTTGGTCACTTCTCCAGTTCTGGATCTCAAAACACTGTTTTATGCAGCTGCTTGTCTTTAGGTATGTTTATGGTACATTACTATGAAGGTACAAAATGGGAGATACTGATGAATAAATTCTCAGAATAAGACACATAAAAATACAAGCTATGAAGTTCATGAAGTGAAAGGAATACTTTTTTCCTAGAGGAATGTAATGGGAATCCAAAAACTTTGCTGGAGCCCAGTGTCTTAGTTATTTTAACCCTCCTATGGGTTTGACTTCCTGTGCTCAAGGCTAGTTCTGATACTGTGCAGCTGTGTAACCTGGGATGAAGCTGCTGTGAAAAGTGTTATGAAAGAGCAGCAAGAGCAGCACTGCTTTGCTTGGGAGCTGCAGATCAGGTCAGGCAGTATGTCATTGAACCGTACTGCAGCTATGCCAGTGCTTGGCTGTGTACTTTGCTGATTCAGACCCTCCCTAGACTAGGCTTCATGTTTTTTTTGCTTGGGGATCACTGGACTAGTGGCTGATGAGGTTACCAGCATGAGACTTGCTCTGCTCTTCTTGTTCTGGGGCCTTGCCTGTAAAGCTATCATGCCACCTGCCCTGCTGCTACTCTCAGCTCTGGGCTTACCTTCCTACACGGAGCAGCCCAGTCTTGTTGCTCTCTTTTGAAAACTGTTTGCTCCTGTTAGGGATATGGGGATTTTTTGGTTGGTTGGTTGGTGTTTTTTTTTTCTTTGTTTTTGCTATATTTTTGTAATATTTATTGAAAACAAACAAACAAACAAACAAACAATCACAGGTTAGAAGTACATTTCCGTTTGAAGATTATTTTTGACTCATCTTTTTCAGAGAAATCCTAGTGTCATAGGCTTTTTTTTCCTCAGATGATGTGACATCCTCAAGATCCTTATTAAAAATGTTTGAAGGCAATCAGTTAAATCTTTTATACTAGCGTGAGGGACTAGACCTACTGTCAAGAGGCCTATTTTTGTACAGCAGTGTTTCAAATAGTTTAAGAGTTTTCCATATTGTTTTTTATTATTAAATGAAATAATGGTATAAATATTTTTTTAATTAAGCATTGCTTTCAGAAGTGAGCCCTATTACTGTTTTATGTTTGTCACACAATGGAGACATGAAGACATTCTGTACTTTTAACAGCAGGACTATAAAAGATCAGGGCTTTGCTTGCTGTCCTGTTTCCTATCATCATGAAAGTGGACACTTCAAGAGCTGACTGTGGATATGGGGTATTACCTTTATGGCAAAGTTTTCTAAAATCATATAATGTACATAATAAGAAATCAGAGGAGCTGGGCAAGAATGAGACAAAAGAAGTAGATTTAAAAAACAGGAAAAAAAGGAAGGATTTGGCTTTTCTTTTATACATTTTCTTTTGTACTATTTTACGCTTCTTCCCACAGTCTTGTTAAAAACGGGTTGAACAATGTGGGCAAGATATATAATAGACAACATGAATTTAATAGCAGAGACTGGACAACATAGACTAAGAAAAGAAGGCTGAAATCAGTGGATTATTAAGTAATATTAAACTACTCTTGTCTGCCTCTTTAAATTTATGAACACAGTGACAGAGCATTTAGTATCATTAGTACAGATAAAACATCTGACAACCATTAAAAGTTGGTTGTCAAATGTAATATATTAACAAATGTTCAACCTCCATGGGAATATACCAGTGTTAATGAACTTGTGATAGTCTTTGGGAGCTATGCATAGGTGACACCAAAACTTGATTTTTTCAGGACAGAAATCAGATTCAGATAACATATTCAAACAACTTCATCAGTAGGAGGCTCGGGAAGTGCTGGGCAGCAAGCAGTATGATGGGAAAAAGACAGCCTATCTCTTTATCACAGGGTAAAATGCACACCATGGTAGACACCAGGAGTCATGAGGCAGTGAAGGTTGCTGCCAGCAAGAATATAGGATTTATTGGTTGCTCACCAAACTTTAAATCACCACTTATGGAACTGTTTAAATTTTTCCAAGGCTCTGGCTTTGGGGGCAAGTGATTACTTAAGGGGTAGGTGAAACAGCTGGTTGGAAAAACAGTATATTTTGCATGAACAGAACAGTTTTCTGCATTCAAGAGATAATGATGAAAAAATATGGAAAACTTCAAGTACGGACAAAACCCCACGAGTTATACAAGAAATGAGTAATATACAAGCAAATAAAAAAAATTTCCCCAGAATTTTTCATCTGAATATGAGTGACCTGAATATGAGTGTTCAGATATAGTGTGATTTAAATATGTGACAAACATTATTTGTTTTACTGATCAGCCTTTGCACTATGTCATTAACAATATTCTAAATATCACCACTGAAACGAAGATTCTCTTCAAACCTACTCAGCTCAGCCAATCCTTCAACTCAAATGCAACAGTCTTGTTAACTCAGGGTTTTTTTCAGGTCCCTCCGTCTTAATTGGAAGGAACCAACTGCATGCCTTGAGTGTCTAGCAAACCTGGTTCTACTAGATGAGTGACAGTAATGAAGTGAGGTCTTTTAATAAAAGATTCTGTGCTGGGGATCTAAGTGAAGAAAATCTGAAGCATTTTATGCTGGCAATCCTAAGAAAACAGATTTCCTGCTGCAAAAATATCCAAATTTTCAAAATCATTCATGTCAGATGTTGTCTTGGAATATATACTGTACATTCTTTTGACATCATATTGTGCAGAGCACACCACCTGTTTTCTTCATGCACGAAATCACAAAGGCAATGCAAAAATAGGGTACCAGCAAATGAACCAAGCCTTTCTACTAGTTACCTGGAAGAAGGAACACCCAAAGACAGAAGTAACTGCTTCTATTTTCAAATACTGTGATCATGAAGGCTGATAAATGCTTACTAGTGGAAAGCTAAATGAGGCATTATGACACACCCCACTTAGATTTGAAGACATTGACAAGTGACAGGAGATTTCAGCAGTTGCTGTCAACTGCAAACTAATTTCACTTCACTACCTGTACACAAATCCTACCCATTACTGAAATTCCTATGTAAATCATATTGTATTGCATTTAACTTGAATTGAGCTTTCTGAGACATGCATTCCCTTAGACCAGAAACCACCTGAGATGCTGAGACTTTTGTTTGTAAAGAGGCACAAATTGCTGTTGTAGGTTTTGGGTACATGTAAGGCAGGACTGACCCATGGTATTCTTAAGTTCTAAAGAATACTCCCTCCATGTCCTTAAACCAAAAGTTAGTGGTGTCAAATTCTTAATTTTCATATACAAACAGATTGCACTACTGAAATAAGCATTAATAAGCCAAGAATCTTATATTTTTGAGCTGGCTTTCTACCAGTAAACAGGTTGTAATTTCAAACAGAGTTCTCATTGACTCTTTGGAAAATGCGAATGCAAGTGTGTTCAGTTCTCCTTCACCAATTGTATCAATTTCGTTGCCTTCTTCTTTCACTTAAGTAATTTTTATGTTGTATGAAGTCACAGATGTCTTCTATTACTATACATAGCATTTTCTCTTATAACTTTCTCTTCATGCTTGTGTGACATTTTCATTCCCATCAAGACTAAATTGAACAGATTGTGTGCTTATACCCTGTTTCATTGGCTTCCTGCATTCACCTTTAGCACTTTCAGTCCCTGGCTGAGAGAAACCATGCAGTCTGGTATGGCATAACATGTGTTGCTATATGCTACAAGAAGACAGAGAAATTAGTTTTTTCTCTTGAAGCTCTAGCTTCAAGTCTTATTTAATTCTTTTAGCTAACACTGGAGCATTTGTAGCAGAAAGGATGGAAAGTCTGATTCTCTGTCCACTAAGCTGGTGTTGCATGTCCTATGCTTAGGCATCTTTCTCTCTGTTTGAGCACTGCAACCCAGATACTGATACCTAAAACCAGTGCAATGAGTTCCGAGAGCTGGCAAGGTTCTTAAAAATTAGGCACTGTAGCTATCAACATGCTGTAGGCCTTAGTCTCTGACACTATTAGAAGCCTTAGCGTGAGAGGGTGTTTACTCTTTCCAAAGGCTGGTGAAATTGTTGTGTGCTTTGTTGCATGCAGTGCTCTGCTGAATTTTGACTGCATCAGGCAATATGTCCTCTGGAAATCTACTTTGGTTATGATTTCCCCACACTATCCCTTTTAGTTTGTCCCAGAGCAAACCACACAACAACATCCCATTGAGTCTGGTGGAATTTTTGCTTGACTAAGAAGTTTTCCTAGAGTGCTGAATCCTTTGTGGGTTCTGCTCTGCTTTTTCATGCAAATATTTTGGGGGGTGGGGGGAAGGTGGAAAGTATTGTTTGTTATGTTCTCAGTAAAGGTTTAGCTGTGAAAATTACTGTATTTTTCTTTTTTGAGGGTTTGGATATGCATGAGAAGTATGTTTCATAATCTTTGAAAATTCTGTAAAAGAGAAAAAGAAAAACACAAAATAAAACACACTACCTAATCAGATCTCTCTAGAAGCAAAATCTATTTATGCAAGGAAAAAGAAGAGTTATGCTCTTCTTTGATAAGAAATTCTCTTTCTTGCCTTTTAATAGAGATGATATCTTGTAAATGCATAACTTTTCTGTGATAGCTTTCTTCCATCTTGAAAGATTACCAGCAGTACAGGCTTTTGCTGACAATACTTTCATATGGCAAACCCACACTCATCAGCTCTTAACTACTTTTAGCTGCTGGTGACCAGTGAGAACTTCCCTTTTTAGAAGGCTGATCAGGCCAGCTGGTGTTACATGGTGCTAATGTGGAAAAGAAAATCTCCCTTCTTCTGCTGATATATTTTTGGGAAATAGGTTGATTTGTGCTTATGAGTGATGTCTCACTTTTTACCAGAGAGTGACAGTTGATAATTGCGCTTTTCCTGGAATCATCCCATTCATCAATAAAGGATGAGACACATCTCTAACATGTTGTGCTAAAAACAGACACCATCCTCTTGAACATGTGCTGTTCTCAGTAAAGGTTTGCTGAGAGGGATATAGGCAAAAGTATCTTTCTTTTATATTTCTCCACCTACTCCTCTGTTTATACAGGAGTTTAATCTTGCCTCAAAAACCAAATTATGTATGTTGGCATTGCAGGCACCTTGTCTGCATATGGGGTGCTTGAATTTGTTGGTAATATCTGGCCATACAGATTACAAATGCTCACTAAAATTACCCTTTAAGTAAGTCCAACCTAAAATACTTAACAGTAGTTACAGATTACAACAAACTGGCTCCTTAAATTTCTGGCATCGCATGTACATAAATCTACCCATGGGGCATTTGGTATAGCATTCAAATTGAAACTATTGAAATTTAGCCGACTTTTAAGTAATTTTAATAACTTTCCTGTGAAATGGACATGAAGTAATTAATTCTGACTATGAGCTAAGGATGTTTCTCTGGATAAGAATTGCAAATGGCATGGTCTTAAAGTCTGAGATAAATGTGACCGTAGCAATTAAACCAGTTTGAAACTTCAGTTTCAAAAGTCTACCTCCCCATAAAGGGGGGGGGGGGGGAGGATGATGTTTTTCGCTCTGTCAGTTTCATAACAAGAATCCTTCCACTTTGTGACAGTTAGATACATGAGAGGTCTTCTGATCTGAAAACAATTAAATCACATGCACACAAACCCATACACAGTCACACACATACTCTAAGATGTGTGTTACCCCATAGATCTGGAATGCCTGGAAAAGCTTGCACACAACAGCAGTAAACCTCACAGCTTCTATTCCATGGCAAGCTTCCTTTTTTGCCCAAATTCCTTTGAAAGGATTGACTAGGATGGTTACATGAGATAGCCTTCAGATCAGACTACCAACAACCTGAGCTGACAGAAAGCCCTTCACTGTTTTTTGGGGAAAAAAACATCTCTGTGCTCAGATTACTGTACTTGCTTGGCCTTTGACACTGTTGATTAGATGGTGCTTATGAGAAAAATTGGGCAAAGAAGAAAATTTATCTTAGAGATCATTTCATTCCTATGCAACAGATGTCCATTCTCATGGAAGATACCTGTTCGTTAACAGATATCAGGCTGGAGACTAGCATTCTAACCAGGGAAAAATAGAATAAGGAATTCTGCTGACCTGAAAATCTCCAAGATAAACAAGCCTCTAAGCCTAGACCATAGGTAGCATCTTAACAGTGTGAGTCCTTACAGCATCAAGAAAAGATATTAACAGTCCTGAGAAGCAGATTACATGGTGTTGTGGTTTAAGCCCAGCCAGTAACTCAGCATCGTGCAGCCTCTCACTCACTCCCCTCCCTGCTCCCAGCAGGATGGGGAGGCGAATTGAAAGAATGTAAATCCCATGGGTTGAGATAAGAACAGTCTGGTAACTAAGGTATAATATAAAACTACTACTACTAACACTAATAGTAATAGTGATAAGGGAAACAACAATGGGAGAGAATATAAAACTAAAAAAGGAAGGGAAAAGACACAATAAACACACATGATGCACAATACAATTGCTCATCACCCACCAACCCAGCCACAGCAGCCGTCTGGGCCTTCCGGGTAGCTCCCCCCAGTTTATACACTGGGCATGATGTGCTGTGGTATGGAATACCCCTTTGGCCAGTTTGGGTCAGGTGTCCTGTCTCTGCTTCCTCCCAGCTTCTTGTGCCCCTTCTCCCTGGCCGAGCATGAGAGACTGAAAAGTCCTTGATCAGAGTAAGAATTACTTAGCAGCAACTAAAACATCGGTGTGTTATCAGCACTGTTCTCAGAAAGCCAAAACACAGCACTGCACCAGCTACCAAGAAGGAGAAAAATAGCTGTTACAGCTGAACCATGTACACATGAACAATGGAGCTAGATTGCATCTGACATCTATGATATCTCATTAAAACTCTGCCTGTGGTATCTCTGGCACTATCTTATAGATTACTGTACACACAGTCATAACTCTGTTTCCAATATGGTTAACACTGTCTTCTCTTCGTTTCAACTTCTTTGTGACATCACAGTTGGACACCACTGGTGATCAGCAGCTCTAGTACCACTACTGTGGACATGAAACTAAGTGTCCCTTTCTCTCAAGATGACACTCACCTACTACATAGCTTGTCTGTACATACAACACAGCTCCTACGCTGGACATATGCAGTAACTGCCATGCTTTATTGGTAGATGTTTCTCAGTCTTTCTAGGTAATTGCCTGGTCCTGCACTTCAGGAGTTTGCAGAGGCACCACAATTCCTGCTACAACCCATGATTTTTCCACACAGCTTTTTTCCTTTCTTTTGAGCCAAGCAAAGTAAAACAGTAGCCATATGAACTGCTGGGAGATTTCCCAGTGGCAAGGCTCCAACTACAGCCCCTTGCAGAAATCAAGCAGATGCAAGCTAGAATTGCTGCATTTAAGACCAACTGCAACAATGTACATTTTTTATTCACAATTATTTCAATGTACATAACATTAATTTTTTTTTCTCCTGCCTCCATGTCATTAGATGCAGGCATCCCTGTTCATTTGGAGCTGTTTTAGATTTTTGCTGTGAACTCTCAGTTTTCAGTTTGGAGGACACCTACTTTCTGTATTAGACATGAAAGGAACATCCCAGACACCAGTATTTTAGAGCAGTGTACATTCACAATGACAATAGATGGAAACTTCTAACTTGAAACTTCTGCTTTTAATTTTATCCTCTTCTTCATTACATTTCATAGATGGTTTATGAACTGAAGTGCTTAAATGCTCTGCCTGGCTAAGCACAAGTTTGCATACTGAGAACTACACAAATGGTGATCTCACTCACGATTTTCAGGAAAGTGAGGAATGCTGCCTGATGACAGGTAATGATGATTTATAACTGTTTTTTTAGGGAATGCATATACAAACTTTTCACTGTTTAAACACAAACACCGGAATCAACTTTCCATATGTGACAGTTTCTGGATTATTTTTTAGAAATAATAATCATAATAACCATATTCACTGCAATTTAAAAGAAAAATTTCAGTGTGACATGTTTATTTTAACCTGTGTACATAAACACATGACTGATGTTATTCCATGGATGACTTTTGACTAGTAGGCAGAGTGTGCCACTGCACTCACTGAGGCTGGAATAGAAAGGCAGGACTCACAGTTTTCTGAAAACATGCCAAAATATGTTCAAGACACAGTCAGTAATTTCCCAGCCAATAGCATGCTGGTCCTTCTGTTTGTAGTGAACCTATCTTTACTAGCTGGTAAAGAAGCAGGTTGTTGTATGGATCCAAAATGACCAGGGCAACTTTGCATTCTCTGTAGAAACTCCTGAGCCTCCAAGACAGTCTCTAATGCTTTTTTTTCCACCAAGTACTAACCATTTAATTTTCTCTAGATGACTGAGTATGACACAGCTCATGCATGAGTAAAACATACAATACAGTTCACTTATTAGGTGTGTCCAGGATATGTCATGCTTTATTTCTAGACATTTCTGGGCCTTTCTAGGTAATTGCCTTACCCTGCACTTTGTAAGTGTGCAGAGACACAGTAACTGTGTAATTCTTCCCCACGGCGCCTTTTTCCCTTTGTCTAAATGAAGAAAGCAAAATACTGCAGTGTGAAGCCTGTAAGTTACTTTCATCCTGAACTGTTCGCAGGTTCTGGACACATGAGGCTTTTTAATTCCTTTTTTATGGGTGAATTTGCTGTTCCATATTAGAAAGACCTCTTCCTTTGAAATGGTTAGTTTGTGGGCTTTCAGCTATTAAATAAAAACAATGCTTGAAGGAAAGAAAGAGTTTCAAGCAACCACAATGTGGACTGTGAACTTGAATGCCAGTTGAACCCAATCCTCAGCAGTATTCATGTTGCAGTAATAACAGACAGTAACTAGAAAAGGCTCCAAAGGAGGAGGCCCACAACCCACTTAAAAAAGCTGGAAATAGAATCACAACCTTTAGTGTCTTTTGGTTTGGGTCACAAAGCTAAGACCCAATTTTAAAGCTTTATGAAACCAACTCATGAACTATCCATGCATTGCACAATCTACTATGAAACTAATTTGACATTTGAAAGCCAAACTCAGACTTAGTTAAGTGTTTTCAACTGCACTGTCCAGTGGAAAAGGAGAAAATAGGAAAATATGCAAAATGACTGGTGTATTAAAGCATTCTTTGCTCATTCTTTCTCAGTTATTTTAATGTTAAACTTAGATTACATATTAAAATGTTTATCCTGACTTTCAGGATTGCAAAACAACTTGACATTCACAGCAGAATATTCCGCCACCTGCACGGTCATTAATTATAATAATATACTCTGTAGACAGACCTCAGCTAACACGTTAATGTTGCATAAGGCAAAGGGTTATCTATCTGCCTTGCTTTCTAGCACAGTAGAGCCAGTACCAGTTTAATCAGTAGTAAAAATCCAGGGAAAGTCAGAGAACTCATTTGTATTCATTATCTGGTTTATGTGCAATGCAAACACTTCTCTTTCTTTGCTTGCCGGTTTGCAGAGAAAATTCAGGGGTCTTTGCTTTTTTTCATAAAATGAGAATTTTCAAAGGGAAAATTTGTATGGTAGTTTTATGATCAGAAGAATATTAATATAATACATGTAATATTTGTTTCTTGTTTTGCCTATCTTGCAATCTCATAGCAAGAAAGGCAGGACGTGTTTCTCAGTTTGCTGAAATTTATTTTAAAATTAAGTGGATTTAACTTCAAGAAAATACTTGAAGTGTGTCAGTGTACAATTATGAATACATCACTGTGCTAAGGAATTACTTTTCAAGGTTATAAAATGCCTGTATGAGATGACCAATTTCAAAGCCAGTGATGTTTATTTCGTATTATAGGGGGAACCATTTGTAACTGTTTTGCTTACTGGTCACTTCAGTCACTGGAACCCTCTTGCAAAGATAAAGTACCAAAGTATAATTCTAGCATATTCCCAAAATTTTAGGGTCAGATGCATATTGATGTAAAGTATTATTTACTTTCTCAATTGAGAATGTTACTTGCAATAGAAGGGAAAATCTGGTTCATAGTAAAGGTGAAGGACTTTATGTCTGACTTGTGCACAGGGAGTACTGAGAGCACTCTAATCCCAACAGAAAACAAAATTAATTTTCTCCTGTAAACAAAAAAAGTTATTTTCTGCTCCTTTTTTTCGATCAACATTTACAAACACCATGACATGAAGATGTAAGTGTTTTCTATCTACTTGTTATTGACACTCTGAGCTTTTTTGGTTTTGCTAAGTAATATTCATCACTTTTAAAGATGTCAAACAAATTGTCTCTTTTATAGTTGTGAGTTTACTGCAGCAGGCCATTTATTGGTGTAGCTGTCTTTGTTTAGGCCAGATAGTTTAGCAGAACATATCACTAAATATCTACCACAATTACATTTGTGTGGGTTCATCACAGCATAAAAGTATACAAATTCCAACTTGCTATTGAGCTGCATCGAAAGTATCAAGTGGGCTACACCTTATGCTAATACACACAGAATTAGAAAATGGAAGCAGTCATAAAGGCATCAGCAGCCATTGTGCCAGGGCCCCCATTTTTTTTTCTAATTGTAGCACGTTCCCCTTTTGCAACATTATACATTTTACAATATATTTTTTTACAGAGCCTTTCTCTCTGTATTTTGACTTTCCTTACTCAAATCAACTATTTACATTAGGAAATGTAAGAAGAAGAAAATATCTGGAAATTAAATAATCTTTTTCATATAGTTTCATCTATCCCTATTCTCTCTCCATAGCATATCAAATGCAACGGGGGAAATTATAAAAAGCTTGAGTCTAGATTATGTTGTGCCTTATCAATTGCAATGATGATCATAAAATCATAGAATCATAGAATGGTTTGGGTGAGAAGGGACTTTAAAGACACCTAGTTCCAACGCCTTTGACATGGGCAGGGCCACCTTCCACTAGACGAGGTTGCTCAAAGCCCCATCCAACCTGGAATAAAACTGTTTATTTTCACAGTACCTTACACTCACTGTTCAAAGCTACAAGAGATTTGAGTAATGAAAGAGGCAGACTGTTCTCGGTGTTACTTATGTAGTTAGTAACAGAGACATGGAGAACATACTGGTTACCCAGCTGGGACTAAAGTTGTCCTGATACTGACAGTGGAGTATGGCTGCAGAGTATTCTTACAGCACAGAAAAAAAATCTGAACTGCTGCTTTTGTTCTTATGACGACTGATACACTAAAGAGTTGAAATTCAATATTCTTATTAATTATTGCTTATATGTGTTGGATGACAGCTCATTCTTCAACTTTAGAGGAAAGTCCATGTTCAGACAAATGCAAGCCAGTATCTACCGCTTCCTTGTAAATCATGACAATTTAGCCATCACATACAAGTTCGGATATTAAAACATATTCTACAGAAAGTTTTTTTTCTCTATAGATTATTTGAATGATGGTAGAGTAGGTAGGATAAACATATAATAGCTGAATATAATGCTTTTTGCCTCATTTTCAAAGCTATTTGAGCCACATAATTATAATAAAAATCCTAATATTCAGCCCTGGACTTGCTTTTATTAATCCAAAAGTTATTCCAAAGAATAAGGAATTTGTCTTGATTACATCAAGAAGAATGGAACATGCAAAATCCCTTAAATTAATTGTTTTAAAATCCTGTCACCTTTGGCCACTCTAAATGGCCAGATTCATCATATTTTTTTTGCCAGTGAACATATACAAAAATCGCATGTTTCTATGATTAAAAGTTTAGGATAGCATGATATAATTCCCAATGGCAAAGTTTTCATTGTAGAATTGCAGTCCAGGAAAATTAATGACAAGCAGCAAATGCTCCAGGGATGCAGTGTAATTATTCTCAGGATAACCCACACCCTCTATTTGCTTTATTCTCTGTGTCTCTCTCATCTTGATTGTATTTTTTCAAAGAACTGTTCCATCTATCGTTAAAACATGAAGGTTTACAGAAGGACTTTCAAAAGGCTTAAACTTAATTGATGTCCAAACCCTCTCAGTCTGCAAATCAACAACAAAAGACGTTTTGCCTCCTTTTTGCAAACAGAGCAGACATCGAAGTAAAATATCACCTCTGGAACAGAAGCAACTGACTTTTATGTTCTCATCAAAAAATGGAAGCTCTCCACTGGTGGCCTTTCTTATTTACACCACACACATAGCAATCTTTGACGTTCATTTCCTTGAATATAAACAGAAAATACAGACTCCCTCTCCTGAAGTTAATGAATTGAATGATAAGGCCTTTCCATATATCCCCTTAGTTCATGTGTCTAATGACTCTATAGTACTTGCACAGTTCTGAAAAGACAGTGCATTAAAATTGATTTTATATTTCAGGACAAAATAGAAGATTGGCGAAATAACACCTTTCTGCTTATTAAAGAAAAGAGCTGTTCACATACAGTTTTAACCCAAATTAAAAATGCCAATTTTAGTACTGGCTAAACTTACATTTTCATTTGATTTAAAGCCAGTTGAAATGACTGGAGCACTGGAATACAAGTCTTGTAGCTAATCTATGGGATCCTTTAACGTGAACAGGATAACTAATGAAAGGACATTAACAATATTAAGACTCAACAGAAAAAAATCAATAGATGGAAAACTGTAGATAAAACATTAATTCATTAGAACTAGCCAGATATTTTCAGGTGAGCTATTTTCTTTTAAAAAAATTACGAAACAAGAAACATTCAAATGTATGCCAGTTGTGGGGGGAAAAAAAGTGGAATTCCAAGTCACACAGAAACACACTACTGGAGGAAAATGTTCATGAAACTCACCTACAATGCGAGAAACCAGACTTTCTGCCTAGTTGAGATGGAGGACTTAAAGCTTGGCTCTGCCCAAGTCTGCTAGGGTAAGCAACTGTTCTGGTGTAAAAACCAAAAATGTGCATAATGTTTGTCTATCCTACTGTGAGATGAGAATTGTTCTTTTTTAAGTTTTGAAAAAAGGAGTATGCAGCTTCTTGTCCAGCTCTGATACTATCCTGCACCGAACTCCTGTGTCTGAGACTTGCTTGGTGTGCATTGCTGACTTAGCATTCTGTTTTTTGTAAATACTTAAGTCCAAAAGCATAAAAACTAGGGAAAAAAAAAAAAAGACCTCCCCCAAAATGAAGAAAAAAAAAAAATTTTTGTTGTTGTTGTTATGGTTGTTTTTTGTTTGATTTTTTTTTTTTTTTTTTTTTAAGAAAATCTAAACTTCAGTAAGGGACTGTTCTTAATTTTTTTTCCATTTTAACTTTTCCTATAAATTTGCTCCCAAGAGTGTAAGAAACTGAGTATTTTATATGATGAAATCTTGCTTGTCTCCAGAGCAAAGTCAAGTCAAAATGTCCAGTCAAAACACTTCAATCCATTTTTTTGTGTAGATCACTTAAAACCTGAAGAATTATTTTCCCAGACATCCAATAGCTACTTTTCTAAAACTTGGTAAACTTGTTACTTTGGGCTTGCTTCTCTTTGAGATTTGATAGAATCTGCTAATTCTCTTTTAAGGTTGGTGTTAAACACTTCCAGTCACTCTCTTCAGAATTGAACTGTGGATAATTTTTCATGTTATTATTCCCAAATGGAAAACTTTTTATCTTTGTACCTTTGCATACTGTCTTATTCTTGAAATTCAAGATCAAATCTACTGTCAATAAAACCTCATGTTTTAGGGAAAACTAATTTCCAATAGAATCTACAGGCTTCCCACTAGTTTTTCAGGTTGCTTAGCTCCTAAAAGGAGAAGTTGTGGATCTGGGTCTTGATAAAATGTGAAAAAGTGCTCTGGACTGTCATAGTGGCAAGGTGAAACTATGTGAACAAAATAGTCCTTTCTTACCTTGAAATCTGTCAGTATATTGAACAGTTAAACTGAACACTGGGCAATATGACGATGATACGTTCCTGTGCTTGGGGAAATGAACATCCTTCTGCGGAGTGTCTTTGTTCAAAACTCTCAGCAATTTTGCTCTGTTTCAATAAAGTTGTGAAGTACATATTTCATAAATAGCCCTAAATGAAAAAAAATGAAAAAAAGTCACAATCTGAATTTTATACAGGTATGAAGTGTATTAGATTGGTAGCAGAAAACAGAAAGGGCTGCTTTCTCTGTCTGTATAATCTTTTGGCATGACCAAACATTAAAAAAGAACTCCATAATTCTATCCATTAGCAGGCTAAACATAAAACCCCTGTAAATTTGTACAAATAAAAATGTCATTACTGGAAACAAGATCTACTCCACTCACATTTCTAGTGAGTATTTAGATGGCCTGGAACACATGGCTGAGATAAGGCAGAAAATAGGGGACAGCACTAACATAATATAGGCATTATTTCTGAAGACTACAGAAACTAAACTCACCTTGCACTGAGATACACCGCATTCCATGACTGCATCCCATTTGTAACTATCTGTGATATTAGAGAGGATAACTATATGAGAAAAGCAGTCTTATGTAAATAAGATGCCAAATTAGGAGGCAAATACTTAACCTGTATCACAAACTATGTGGTGATAGCTACTTGGCTGGAAAGTGGATCTTTGAGCGTTGCTAATTACTTTCAATTTTCTCTGCTTTTTTTTTTTTTTAAAGTTTAAATAAAAACTTAAAGGTCTATGAGAATTCAGTTTAATCTTATCCATCAATTAGAACAGTATGTTTTGAATAGAAGACCCTGGTAAGGCTGAAGGAATGAGTTGCAAATTCTGACATTTTTATTTTTGTGTATATCTACTTGTAAATTCAATTCTATTGTTGATTTTCACTCCAAAATTATGTGGGGGAGTAGGAGGAGTTGCAGCCTTGGTCTTCTATGTTTGCCTGTCCTCTTTTAATATTTGTGTTTGCAGCTCTTTTGTGTCTTACAGAGTCCCAATACAAAAGCAAATTCTGTATTTTGAGGCCAAATGATGTGTATATTCCTTAAATGTAGCTTGTTGGCTAATTCCTATTTTCCACATGCTGACTGACTCAAAAATATTTTAGTAGACAGCAACAGAAGCACCATGGCCATACTGACAAACTCACTTCCTGAGCTGAGAAGAAGCAGTAGAGCAAACAGGACTGTCAGCTAACTGTCAGCTAGCTGAATGTAAGGTTTGTCCTTTAATTTTCTGAAGTAACTAACCTTCATTATGCCTTGGAGTCCTTATAGAACAGAGAACTGTGCCTGGAGGAAAAAAAGACCAGAGAATGCACTTTATATGTCTAATTTTTCATAGTAGCACACAAATTGAAACTACAGATGAATGACCAAGATAGCAAATGTTCTCCAGTTATTGCTTGCTGTCAATATACAAGCAGTTCAAATTTCAGAAGGAATGCTCTCTTACTTCCTTGAATGTTAATAGAACAGAAAATGAACTTTAGAAAACTTGATTATCAATGGCAATACTGCATAAAGAAGGCAAAATAGCTTAAGCAGTTATATATTTTTGGGCAACTAATGTGTGTCATTTGATCCTGATTTTCAAAAATCATAGACTCTTGCAGTTCCCACTAACCTCATGTGAAGTTGGGATAGGTTAGCAGTTCTACAGACCCAGATCATGGCATCAGCAGATTCCAGATTAAATGTACAAGTATCTAGGACAGTGGTTGTTTGGGAAATTTTTGCTTTTACATGCAAATTGACAAGCAGCCCTTAGCCCATCTGTTTGGAAGCCCGATATTTTATAAACACTTGTATTGCAACTTGGTGTTTCAGAGAACTTAGGCTCATTGATTTACTGTACTTAAAAGGCAATGTTTAAGCAATTGAGTTTTTATGTATTTTTATCCATTACTGTCAATGTTGTGTGAATGCTTCTACATCTGGCATTGTTTATACAGTTATGTAAACTATGGCTAGGCTTCTTTTCCCAAGCTGAAGTTCTGAAGCAGATGATACAACTGGCTCAAAAAGAAAAGGAAAAGAAAAAAATCCCAAAATACCCAGAAAACCCTTCCTTCCTCCTACAGATCACTGTAATTTTCTGAATACCATTTGACATTTTTATACTGATCTTCTGATGCAAGCTGGGATCTCCATAGAAGCCAGTTCCATACCATCATGGCAGGGAGGCTGGAACTGATGATCTCTAAGGTGCCTTCCAACCCAAACTATTCTGTGATTCTATGACCATCTTTTACAGAGGTCAGCCTGTACCAGTGCAGGTTTTAGCACAAACTTGGCTATATGCTATGGCTACGCATCAAGCACCCTATTACTCATTCAATGAGCAAGGTCCTATAGGTGGAACACATAGCTCAGTGTCTTTATTGCAGGGAGGGTTCTATTGTTTGGTTGGTTGGTCGGCTGGTTTCGGTTTTCCCCCCAAAAGAAGCCTCCCTCTAGGAATGTTAAACCTGTAACATCCTCACTAGTAAACATACAATCTGTTCCATATAAAACACATCTCAATTTGCCTGTTTTCCAAATTTACTCCACCAGTCCTTAGCACCTGAACACACAACACTCATAGAGATTTCAAAGCAATTTTTACAATCATGTAGCCATGATGTAAAGGGTGACAACTGAGCTTATAGAACATACGCACTGCACTTCAAGCTTCAGTTTCTCTTTTTCTGCCCCAGATCCTTGTAGCTTGCAAATATGTAACAATCCTCTGCTTCTTTTCTAAGCATTATTACCCATAATTTAAAAGAAAGCTTGAAAACTTAGTGCAAACTTAGCTCGCTGCTGGAAAGGTAAAAAGCAAGCAAAGTATCCCAATAACTATTTTCTTCTTATGCTAACACTGTAACTTTGCTGAAAGTGCTTTTTTTTTTTTTTAATTTTTTTATTTAGGGCTAAGCTTCAGTGTTACCTAAGATGTCTGCAGAAAATTTTGTATTTGATGTTAAGAATTCAGTAACAAATTATACTATCGACCTAATAGGTTCTGTTACTCAATGATAGTGAAACTTGAAAACTGAAATCATAGTAGATAGATAGAAACACATGTCAATATAAACATTGTTGGTTTATATTTCAGCTTCTCCAGACCTGGGTATCAAAGTAAGAAGAAAAGAAAAGTCATAACAGAAAGGTCATGAGGAAAGTTAATGGGAAGATCAGTGGCACAGTTTTTCCATGTGTTACCTTCAGTCCTAATGCACAGGAACCTTTAGGTAGACACATTCATTTAACATCAAGCCTTTGAAAATCTGTTTTCCTTTCCTTATTTTCTGCAAGTGTCTGGAGCCTTCAGCACACATAATCCTCAGTAGCAGCAGGGAGGAAAAAGGGCTTGGGTTAGGCCACATTTATCTCTACTTTTTTCTTTTACTTTCCTGACCAGAGACGTGCTCAGTGTGAAGTGTCATGGGGATACGACACCACTGCAGCTCACATTGCAAAGCCATCATAGTCCATTGTATCCACAATCTTAAATTGCATTAATGAATTTCATCCTTTAAGAACACATAATTACAGCTGTGATAATAGCGCAAGCACTGGAAGTAGCCTAACACTTCCTGTTATATCTCTATTTTCATTTCCTGACATTGAAAACTGAATTATTTGAACTGAAATTTCCTGTTCTAGTGTTCACTGTAAATGGAAATTTCTAAAGAAAAACTTCAATGTAAAAAAGCTTTCCAGCACGCAAATAATGGAGAATGGAAATTAAAAGGAGTTTGTTAGCATTAAGTGCTGGGGAATTCTGAAATTTTCACCAGGTGTTGTGGTTATTGAATATCTGTTGTGTGCGCTGCTGTGCCTAGTGGGGAAAAAAAAATGTTATTTTCTTAAAGACTGTTCAGCAGAGTCTTAAAGGAACACAACTTGGAGATGACAGACACTTTAATTCTGCGTTTACTTATTTCTGGACATGTCATTTTGCAACCTTAAAGTATTTTCAATGGACATTGTTTGACATGAGTATGAAATAAAATATAACACATTCTTAAGTCGGAAAATGAGAAATTGGTTTTTTTCTAAAATGCATTCTGAAAGGGCAAGCTAAAATTCTAATATAAGGTCATGCTGAAAATATCACAACGGTATAAATTAAAAGAATTCTTGTCAAGTACACAACCATAGTCCATTCAAAACCTCTCTCTTCATTTGGACACATCCATTCTTGTAAACTCAGACAAGTAAGACAGCATACCAACCTGTCACTGAGATATAGATGTAACAAAAATGAGTCTGCAGAATGACTTAGCTTGATAGAACTGATTTCATGGCCAAACAGCTGAAAACAGATATTTGCAGTATTTCTAATATATTTAAGTGTAAGCTGCAGGCATATCTGCTTGTCTGGATTTTTAGAACACAAAATTATCTTTATTGTCATGCACGGACTAACTTTCAGGATTATTTGCAACAAAAACTGCAAGAAAGGAAAATGCAAAAACCACAAGTCCTTGAGATCTTCAGTACAATGATCTCAGGGTATATCTTACTTTACTGAGTCCCAAAGGAGTTCTGCAAAGGCCATGCAGTTAACCTAATATGTATAATCATATACATATATGATCATACAATCATAGGATATATTAAATTGGAAGACATCCATAAGGATTACTGAGTCCAACTCCCTGCTCCTTGCAGGACTATCTAAAACTGAACCATATGACTCAAAGCATTGTCCAGATGCTCCTTGTACTCCGACAGGCTTGGTGCTGTGAGCACCTCCCAGGGGAGCCTGTTTTGGTGACGGATTACCCTCTCAGTGAAGAACCTCTTCCTAACGTCCAATCTGAACTTCCCCTGACACAGTTTCATTCCTGTCACTGGTTAACTTCTTTCAAAATTATTATGGATCATGCAAACTTTATGCCCAGACCAGCTACCCTTTTCCCAACTCAGTCAATAGTACTGGAAACATGTATTGAAGCACTTTGATAAACTGCATAGATCTGTTGTTGAATTTATATTTATTGTAGATAGAAGAGAGACCATTGTACTTAAAATGCTGGACTTCGAATGCATGCTTTTTTCCTGGAGGTTATGACTGAACACTAAATAGGAAGGGGACCTGGATAAATACCGGTGTGTTGGGAGGGAATACAGTGACAGAAAGAGTAACACAAGACTGCACCACCTGTAGAATACCCTCTTTAGTACTTGTTTGTTCCTTTCCATTCTACAAAGGTTATTTTAATGTCTGCTGAAATCCAAGATGTGCATCCCTATTGTGGCTTTAGGTCAAATATTTGAAGTTATTTTTGTTTCTGTGTAACAGCAAATGCCACCTGTCACATCCAAATGCAGGAAGGTAGTGGAAGACACTGTGAGTTGGACTATACCCACTGGCAAGAAACAGTCCTGCACCACTTAAACTTTCCAAAGCAAAAAAGCATTTCAAATTATGAAAAGCCTTTACTCTCATTAAAAGGCTTTATATATGTAAGTAGTAATTGGCAAGATTTTAACATTAGTTTGATCCTTTCTTGATTGGAGACTACTGATCACAAAACTGTGTTCTTGTTTTGTTAAAACAAAAATCTGTATACTGAATTAGACTGTATTCTGCCTCTAAAGATGGATATTTTTCACTGGGTGTGAAGAATTTGCAAGGAACCTCCTGGAGGATATTTTCATGATAAAGCTTCCCTCCTTGCAAAGAAAAATGCTAATTTACCTGTGCGCAGCCAACTTATTCCGCCAAGGTTTGCTACAGAATCCTTAAAGACGGAAGGTAACATACCAGAAAAAAGCCCACTTTTGCCTTGGCCAACATACCACTTTCTGAGCTGTACTAAGAAATCAGCTTCACAGTGGAATACTGGATAGGTACACAGCCTTTCTACTTACACATTTAAGATTTAAAAATCTTTTACATTTACATTTAAAAATCTTAAATGTAGGTCTTGAAAATTTTGAACTTTTAACCCTTTGATAAAACTGTTTACAGTCCAGAAAGACTCCAGCTGCACCTAGGGCAGTACTCAACAATGGATGCTGATAATCAAACTTTGAGACTTTTACAATGCCTTCATATGTGGTCAGTGGCCTTGCAAACCAAGAGACCACACACGCGCAAACAGAGGCTCTCATAATTGCTTGACATTTCCACCACCTGTTCTCAAGCCATGTTATCAGATGTGAAGCAACCAGTAAAAAACAGTTTATAAGCTATAAATGGAAGCAGCTATGTCAGAGAGCTGATAAACATTTCAGTGCAAATTATTTGTGTAGCAGACTCTGTAATTTACACTACACCAAACTGCTTTAAAGTATTGGTTTCTAGTTACAGGATGTCACAGTGGCTGTTTTGGGGGGGGTGGGGGGTACATGTGTTGAGGGGATAAAGGATAATGCAGGCAGGTGATTTTTCTTGTTTAACAGATCATGTCAAAGATAACGCTATCTCTTCCTTGCCTTTTCTGCTTCATCCGTAACCCAGTCTGCTGCCTAAATGTGAAAGTTTGGATAGTTTAGATAAAATCTGTAGGGGTGCCTACCATGTTCAGTCATTTCACAGTCTTCAGAAATGTTCACTTAGTGTGGAAATGCTGGTATCTCTATCTCTAGTGATGTCAATAAAATTATCCTTAAAAAGAAAAAAGTAGCCTTACCAACGCTAGGAGTTTAAATCAACGAAAACTGAGGGGAAAATATATTTTATACAAATAGGTCAAGTGAATATGAAGAAGAGGAAAGTTTATTCTAATCAAATATATATTTCCTGCATTATTCCTTAAAGGCATTTGCTTTAGAACTTCTTCTAACAGCAGCTCCTCTGTCACTGCTGATCTGAATAAAAATTACGTGTGATCAGCCTTTTCCAGACCTGGGTATTTAGTAAGATATATGATGTAAATAAAGTGTTCATTGGGAATATGTTGTGAATATCAGTCTGATTTCCTCCTGACTTAAATCCCTTCCGATTTGTTACTTAAGCCAAAAGATCAGAACTGGACCTTTTCCCAGACAGAAGAAAAAGTGAGGTAACTGCATATATGCAGTTAGCCCTGTTATCTTTGCATATCTCAATTAAGAAAACAACAGAATTTTAGTTTTGGTTTTCAGTGAACTTATCCTTGAAATTCTGTTCATAGGTACTGGCTTTTTTTTGGGTTTGGTATAAATTGTCAGAGGTGTGAATTCTTGTCTGTAGCAGTCTTTTACTAGTAAGATTACATTAAAAAGAAAGATAAAGTCTGATGTGATAAATACATTAGTCAAAAGCTTGTTTGTGATATAGAGGCATCCAATATAAACATTTGACAATTACAACTGGTAAAAAATTATGTTGAAGAATTTTCCATACTGCATCGGTTTAGAAATCTCAGTGCCTCCAAAGTAATCTTTCTATATGTATAAAACTATTCTCACCTAGAAAACTTGTGAAAACTATCCACTTTCACTCTGCAAACACACTGCCAAGGTTAGTGTGATTTAGCACTGAAAGTATTCTTTACTGTTCCATGTTATCAGCTATGTTAATTCTTTCTCATTCCTTAGCCAGAGCTTGAGTATTGGTATTAATATTTACAAAACAGCCACCCACTGGTTGTTCACTGCACAGCATATGAACAGTGCATTTATTTGTGGTGACTGCGTGAAAATTTAATTAGGAATTAAATTCTCAAGTTTAGTTCTCAGATCATCATCCATATAACACAAGACGTGTTACACTATAGAAATCTATGAATTATGCAGATTTAACAGTTTTGGGCAGTTTTGGTACTGCTATCTCAAAATTACCATTACAGCATAAGAAAAAAACCCCACATAAATACACTAAACACTTCTCAAGACTGTCTGTAGGGCTAGGGAGACTTGGGTCCAACCTTTGCAACAGTTCTGTAAATTACATTGTTTTGCAATGGTGGTAATATTGCTTTTCAGAGTGGAAAATTTCTATTTTGTGCTAATTAGCTAAGAATGAAAGTTTGAGACTTCATGCCTTCAGAGATCACAGGAGACTCTTACTAATTCTCCAGGCTAAAGCTCTTGTGCTATGCTAACTTTTATAATTTCAGCAGTACTTTCTGTTCAGATCAACCTCAGTTTTCCTGGAAAGGAGATACTTTTCCATTAGCAAAGCCCTTTTTTAAAACATTCACAAAATAAAACAATGTTTTTGGCAAGATAGGCTCATTTAGAAGCTAGAAATGAAGTGTGAAAATTGCTGAAAACTGTTACTTTTATTGCAAATATTTCATATGTTTCTAACCGAACACATTCAGTTGTACTAGGCAATATATTTTGCTGAAACAACCTGAAAAAATCAGAACCTTAAAAAAAGAACTTTAAAAACTATTGTTTAGCAAGGGGTTTTTTTGGTGTTTTTTTCATTATTTGGTTGGGGTTTTTTTGGGTTTTTATTGCTTTTTGTTGTTGTTGGTGGTGGTGGTTGGATTCAGTTTTGTTTTTAAGGTGGCCTGCTCTGCCTTCTTGTATTCACTGCCTTTCCCATCTTGATGCTCCTTCCACTAGCTTCAACCCTGTGACCCTTACTTAGAAGGGTTATCTTCTGCTTTCTTTGATGGCTGACTGTGCTTTGAAAGTGTTTTCTAATTTGTTCATGAATTTTAGAACGTCCAGAATGCATCACATCATTAAGTGATTTGTAAAGAATCAACAAATTCAATATTTTTTCTTCTTTTACTGAAGAGGCTTTTTCCTTCAGGCTACCTGAGCCATCTGCTTCCCTGACAGTCTCTGGCAAGGGAGCTTCTCCTACTTCTTACTATCCCTGATTTATTGCAATAACTTTAAATATCCACTATCAAACATTTATGGTGATTATACCTCTGTGGCTTTGGCAAAGTTCTGGAATTTTGCTTCAAGAGCACTCAGGCAGCAAGTGCTGAACCCACATAGATTTCAGTATAACCTGATAAGAGTCAGGTAGAAGGGAGGTTGGAAACTGAATGTAGTTTCTGAAACCTAAGAAAAGTTTAGCTTTTTTTTTTTTTTTTTTTTTTAAAGGGTCATGCAGATTTTTACTTTTCAAACAATGTAATTTCTCATTAGTGTGTGCAGCAACAGCTAAAGCAACAGGAAAAAATCCAAAACCCAATCCAAAACAATATCTACAAATATCACTTGGATTTACAGATTTTTTCATATGCAAACCTGGATGTAAGTCTGTGTCCTTAAGCATGCAGTTGTAGAAAAGAATTGATAACAAACACTGAACTTTTATAGCTGTGAATTGGAAATAGATAAATGCAGATCGTCAGCTTGAATCCAGGCCAGGATTGCATTTGCTGAAGCTCTGTATGTCATGGAAAAAATTGTGTAGCCTGTTAAATATGGGTTAAAGAGTATAGAAAGCTTTTCATTACCCAAAACTATGTGGAAATGATTGTGGAGAAGGAATACTATGACTTAATTTCTCTTTCAGACCTTCCTAAGAGGCACTTTAGCAAAGTGGAGAGACTAGCTCTGCTATTAGCCGCAATGTATCACTTGTAAACAAAAACATCAACCCTTACTAATTATGAACAAACATAGATTTCTTGGCAGTGTATCCAACCCCTACATATGTTCCAATCTAATCTTCAATTAAGTGTTGTGTAGATTGCATTCAAGGAGAGACTCCACTGGATTCCGTCAGAAGGGATACCAAATAATGGAGTAGAGCCTTTTGTACTCTTGGGGCATTAGTTACTTTAAAGAAAATTAATTATTTTTATATTTTCCATTTTTAGTGCAGGTGGTAGGAAACAGTCCATGACTGTCAAGGTTGAAGGTCTCTGGTCATCTGAACAGCCAGGCAGAGCCTATACATTACTAACAATACATTACTCAGTGTGGGTGAGCAGCCTGGCAACAGACTGCTACTATGGCCTTTCAGACTGGGCATTGCAAAGCACCATAGTAAAAGCATGTAACCAGCTCCACACACAAGGAATAACTATATTTGTTATGAGTTAGTCCAGAGTTCTAGGGACATCTTCTTGCATGGTCTGTCGCTAATAGTAATTCTCTGTTAAGAACAATTTCGCAAAATTTGCCTGTTTGTATCATGAGGCAAAAAAATTAAGTATGTATTTCACATGTACCCTAAGTACGTATCTCTTTCTCCCTCAAAAAGATCACACGTCTTTCAGAAATTTTAATCTGAATATATTTTCTTTTCCTTTCCTAAATGTGTATGAACTGAACAATGCCACAACCTATTTACACAGACAATATAGGATGAATGCTTATTTGTAAGACTAATTCCTCCTGTACCTACAGCAGAGGGAAGAGATACAGAAAGTAAATCTTGCCTTTAGTATCCACAAGATAGATATGAACTGTCATAAGCAGTTTTGGAGTTCCACATATTCAGCTTTTTGATTCTTTAGCTTGAACACAAGTAGTTCCCTATCTGCTTACTACAACCAGCTACCTAAAGTACAACTCAAGTCTTCCCTGTTCTGTTTCTTTTTTTTCTTTCTTTTTCAGCAGATGATGTTAATACCTGCAGATTTTCCCAGAGTTCAACCGTTTCCCCAAGTAGGTACAGCATTATAATGACCTCTCTGCTTTACCAGGTTCTGTTTTAATGTCCTGATCACCTTCAACTATCAGAGGGCTCCATAGCCTCTGTGAGACGAAATACAACTAACCCGCAGCTGACCGGAGGCATGGGAGCCAGACAGTGAACCTTTGCTTGGTGACCACCTTGCCATACAGTTCTTCATTCATTCTGCAAAACCAGCAACAACATATCATTGCAACAAAAAGGTAACATCCTTAAATTGCTTACTTCAGCAAAATTTTCATAGTAAATTTTTTTTTAAAGAGTGATATAGATTTGATCTAAATTAAATAAGGATAAAAGGGCAAGAGCCCAGAAACTGCTGTATTGAACTGAGGTATGCAAACAAGATTAAAATCCTGGTGTTACCAGTATTCCCTGATTATTAGCTGTAACACCCCCCCTCTTGAATAACCAATAGCTCTTTCTCTCGCTTGGAAGGTGGGAAACTCAGGCTGATGTCCCTGTGCCAAGTGCTCTGCCACTTGTTCTGTTCTGGCTCAGAAAGGGCTCTGCTTCAAGCACAAAATCCCATGCAGGCTGGAGGTGGGTGTGGGCTTTCGGGAAAAATGTTCTGGAAAAGAAAAAGATGCATTTTATTGACAAATTCCTTACTAGTTTTCTCTGAGTGCTGACTATAGAGCATGTGGCCACATGTTCAAAACTATGAGAGAGTAGAGGGACAGTAGTCAGGGAGATACATGCAGAAGACACATAAAGCTCAAGCCCCACTAAACCCAGAGTTACTGATTTTAGCGTTGCATAAGAAGACTAATACAGACAAAAACTTTCTTGTGTCTCATTTCAGGTAACTCTGGAAAAGCATTTGTTCATAAAAGCCAAAAAGAAAATATAATTTTATAAATAAAAGTGACCAGGCTCTCACACAAAGCCTTGAAGTGCTATGGGGCTTTCCTTCTTGCAGTTGGTTTTACATGCAACCGAATTAGCAACAGGCTCTTTAACTTTACTGAATTTTCTAGTTATAGCACACACACACAGAGGCATGCCTAGCTTAAGGCCTGCAGGGTAGATTTAATGGTGACACACTATCACATCTGCATGGAAAAACTGAAATAGGCAAAGGTATATCCCCCACATCTTGAAATGCCTGGAAGCCCATCTGTCCTAGGAACATTTTGCATATGCAGCAAGCATATTCTGTGCTATGTTTCCTTCTAGTGTAAAGTTTGTGCCTTGCATTTCTTTTTATCTCTTTCTCAGGTTTACATGCTATGTTTCTTGATGTCTGCAGTGCTACCCGAACAACCATCATAAAGGTCCTAAAGCACCCTGCATCACTGTGGGTGAAGAGCAGATTTTTAAGATGTTTGCTGAGACTGCCTGTGTGAAGGATTTGTTTTTGCAAGTGTTTATGTCCATATGTGTGCACAATCCCTGTGTGTGGCCTGTGTGAACACTGACATTTACCCTGAGGGCTCTCTAAACCACCCTCTCTGCCTGCATAGAAAGCATTTCCCTACTGCAACTAAGCAGAATTAAAATAGTTGTTTCTCCATTCTTTCTTTTATATACACCTACTCTGGCCCCCAGTGAATCTCCTCTGCAGCTTTGCTGCAAGTTCTTAGCAGCAGCTGAAAGTCCTCTCATGTTAGCACATGGGCACAGCAAAGCTGAGGATAGAGAACAAGGCACTGGAAGCATACTACCACTCTTTGTCTCATGCAGCAACTGCTTCAGACTCCTCCACTACACCAACACTTGCCAAAGCTGCTCTTCCACGCATATTCTTCCCTCCTGCACTATGTTGCTGCTCCGTTTACTACATGTCCCTCACCAGTGATGCTCTTAACTGATCTAAGTCTCTCATTCCTTGGAGGCTGCATGGCTGAACTTCTTTTAGTGTGACATAGGAGCTCTGCTTCATGGGCCATGAAAACACCATATTTCTCTAGCCTATTAAACTGTTCCTTCTAAAAAATAAGGACATGAAATAAAACCATTGCAAACTAATTGCTCACAGAACTGCCCTCTTAGCATGATTGCTATATAACTTTGGAAGTGATTTGTTTAATTTCTTTCTTTCTCATGCGTGCTTGATGCTAGCAATCAACAGAGTTCGTTTAAATCTTAGCACAAGCAGCTTTATACTTCACAGTAAAGCTTTGGGCCAATAATCTCATAATTGTAGAGCTGTTTTTAGAATTTAGAATGATTTTGATTAAAGGTATAAAAGTTCTGATATAAAGGCATGTAAAGTTCCACAAAATAAAAAATTGCAAAAATAATGCTTCCACTTCACTGCTAGTACAGTGAAGAAAATAAACTTTTTCCATCTTGGAATCTGAGATAATTTTTATTTACTTTACTGTGAATAGTAAAAAAAAAAATAATAAATTCCTGTTCCAGAATACAATCCATAATATTTGGACATTGTTTTTCTTTGAATTTTATTATCACAAAAAGTGGTGGGTTATCCCCATTTTTCTGCTTGGGAAACTGTTTTAGAGGGAAGATAAATTACTCTCAGAAGGATTTGAGAATCTTGCTGGTCTAATGGCTTTTCATTAGTCTATATTGCTTCCAGTTTGGGAAGGCAGATTGCTCAGATTCTTTTAATGTATTTATATTACCCACCTCAAAGCCACTTTGAAATGATTAAGCACATGGCCAAGAACCACAAGTTCTTCCTCTTTCCAAAGCTGGGTGCTCATCATGCTTAACTACTATGTCAAACTCTGCATACAGCTCTTACTTTTGTGAGTGAGGACAAAAGAACCAGAAAGCGTGAAGGATGCAGAGTCATCTAGGAAACTGTTGTCGGTACTTCCACATCCTGATACAATATAGATATGAAGTAGACCGCAATACCTGTTGGTGAAACTGCATCAACGCTTTTGGTGAAGCCTATGCTCTCTCACCATTTACCTTGATGGATCCCAAACTCCTCTTTTTCTCTTAATTTTTTATAACACAGGATATACTTATGCATCTACATTTAAAGTCGCCCATGTCTGTGTACCTTTCAGAGAGATGATGCTTAGCACCTTTATTTCAGACATCTCTATTCTGCTTACAAAGATTAAACAAATTTTACCATAGAGAATCAAGGAAGCATGTCTGTGAGAGTGCATGAAGAAATAGACTGGGACTAAATGTTGGGGTTTTTTTTATCTTGCTTTTGGCAAATTAAATATTCCTTACTTTTTGGGAAATTGTGAGATAAAGGCTCCTCAGTAATTACTTCCCGCTCACTGATGTAAACAACTTCATAATGTAAATGAAACTAATATACTGGAGTCATCATCTGAAACTTCATTGCACTTTTTTTTTCAGTTCTAAAACCTTTTACGTTTGTAAGTACACCAGAGAAGAAACTCATCATTTTTAGAAGTCAGAGGTAAATAAACCTCTCAGAATCACATCTGTGCATTTCAATGTAAAAATATAATCTTGTGGAAAGGAAGTTGAAATAGAGAGTAGTCTGTCAGTGTAACCTGTAGCCTTTTCTGGACACTGCACCATCAAAAGTTTCTTACTTTTGATTTAAGATTTTTAATTATAGGCTCATATACAAGCTTAATTACTGTGTTTCAAAGTAATTCTTTTTATATTTAATGTGATTAATTATGATATGACTCTTTGGATTTTAACTTTAGAACCCTAAAATGCTGATTTTATATTTTTTCACCTAATTTATTAAAATTATTTTAAAATCTTTTGTTATGTCTGCACTAGGTGTCCTGCAAATTAATTCTGCTTACTCACTCACAAAGGTAAAATAAAATACAATGACATCTTATGATTATAGAAAACAGCACAACAAGGAGCCTAGGACAAAAGTTTGGTGTTTTATGCACTACAGTTTAGTGGTTTACATGGATACAGCTTGCCTACAGCTGTATTTCATGACAAAACACAATCCCTCTGGAGAATAAGGTTAGATGTTTTCTGTCTTCCACCTGTGTAAAAAATATGGAATAAAAGTGGCACTGCTGATTTCAGCAGGTAGCACCTGTATTTATATGACAGGTTTTTAATCTGTTATACTACACCGCTACATCTGTTGAGTAGTAGCTGTGTTTGTAGAAGATGCAGCATAATTAAGGGTAATCGTTGCTGTTTAATCTAAGTGATATATTTGCACCCACCAGTGTAGCTTGGGCAGCAGATTTCTCTCTACAGTACAGCCTCTGTTTGTACTGTCACCAGTCTGGAACCTGAATGGCTGGGAATTCATTGCTCCTCCATTTGCAACCATTGGGTAGGTGCTGAGCTACTGCCTCACTATTATACTGCTCAGCTTTCTGTTCCCAAGGCAAAACCGAATAATGAAATGCTTTAGTTAAGGTTTTGTACTGCTTTGTGCAAGAGGTAGGGCACTAGCCCCATTTTACTGCTTGCAGTGAGTAATTATAGTGTGTCATTTCCTCTGTGCTTTCAAATGGTTATGGCATTCTTCCCAGCCCGAACAAAAGGTTGTGTAGCATTTCATGTACTGTTAAAATAGCTTCACTTCACCCTATGAACACCTGTATTTCATTGCTGGTGAGTGAACCAACCTGTCCATTTCCCCTCACCGCGGAATGTGCTTTATGAATTTTTTTTACTGCAAGGGTCACACCTTGTAGGCGAGAGCTGACAACTGAAGCATATCTATCAAAATCCTTATCTTTAAGCTTCTCTTCTCATCTTGTCATGCTCCTGTAATATATCCGTACCAGCTCATCTGAGAGGAAAACACCAGTTTCTGAGGCAACACCATAGCACCAGGAACCAGGTACCCAGCAGGCACACTAGTAGCTCTGAATTCCTTATCTAGGTATGATTAGTAGACCTCTGTTCTCAGGCTTATTTTTGTTAAAATGAATTGAAATAAATTATCAAGTTATTTTGCCTTCCCCCCCACCCCCCCCCCCCCCCGTCATAGATGTAAAAACCCCACACAGATGGACAGAAATACAGGATGGTTATATGAACTATGAAACTACCCTTGATACACTTTGTTTTCAGTACAGATATAAGGAAAATTTCTTGTGCTAGTAGTCTTGATTGAATGTTTATCCAACAGTAGTTATATGGCACAAACAAGTAAGAAGAAATAAGTATGGCTTCTTCTGAAGATGACAATTTACAAAAAAATGGGCATAACTGTCATCCAGTATTGTTTTCTAACAGGCAGCACTGGCTTTTGCTTTAGGAAGTGGCAAGCAAGTTATTTGCTTTTCTGACTCATATCCTTGTGATGGGAATCTCAGCATTGAGTGTGATGTTACCTGCACTTTACTGCTTTTGCAGCTTGAGCAGGCAAGTTCAAAAGCTTGGTCCTACAGAGCAGTCCCTGCATGGTGTTCTGTCCATCGACCAGGTAACTCCAAGGTAGCTCAGGAATTCACATGGAATTATACACTGTTCCACACTGCAGGAAGCCTAGGATGCTTTATTTTTTAAAATGGGGCCAAGGAACTTCAACTTAATTTTTTAAAACAGGCTGCATGAAATGTTTTGTAACACCTATACTTAGGCAACTAGTTAAATGACTACATCCTCACTGAGGAAACACAGCTTGGGGGTTCAGGAAAGCACGTAACAAAATTAAGTACAAGTTAGAACCCTGGCCTTCTTCCTGTGTTATCACCTTCCCTACCTGTCATTATTTTTGCTGCACTTACTCGGTACAGTTAAGCTTCTGTGGCTAGGAACATGTACTGGGTCTTGCTGGGATGGAGTTAATTTTTCATGGGTACCATGTTTTGGAACTGTGGCTAAAACTGTTGATGAGATACCAGTGCTTGCACAGCGCCAAGGCTTCCTTTTCCCCTCTCTGCTCTCCCAGCAAACAGGCCAGGGGTGGGCAAGAAGTTGGGAGGGGATGGAATCTGGACAGCTGACCCAAACTAAACAAAGCTTAACTTAGCTGCTGATGAGGTCAACCCACCCCTGAAGGCAATCATTTAAGTGAACAATTTACCTCTTCAAACTAAAAGAGATTTAGAATAGGAAGTTCTGATCTTGGTGGAAATGGAATTGGTCACAAGGAAAGCACAGCTGTACCTAATTCATAGAAGAAATTAACGTATCATGTATCATTGCAGATACCAGCAGCAGACTTCAAAGAACAGTGAATAATCAAAACTTATGCTAATTTGTCTTGAATCAGTGCATGATATATGCATTTTTTGTTTTTCTCCATATTTTTCAGGGAATGACTACTACCCCAAGGGATCTTTACTCCAGGTATTAATAGCAGCTCTGATTTGTGACTAAGCACTCCACTTGCTCTTGGACTCTATCAGCTCATCTAGTTATTATGTCTACTAATACTTCAGACTTCTCTAGCTTTTTCTCTATTTTCAGCCAAAGAGCTCAGAAATGCCTTTTTCCTCTCCACACACACTTTCCCACAAACATGGGCACAAACATAGCTCATCTCATGTGTGTTCTTCAAAGCAGCCACACTACAGCCTGGAAAAAGGCAGAAGATCTGTAGTTTCTATAGCTAATTAAACTGCCCACCAACACTTCAAAGTAATTTTTAATAAGCATTTTGCATTTTATTCCATACTTTGAATGCTTAATAAATTTTAGCCTGGGTTAACACATATTACACATTATTTAGAAACCAAAATGGTGACATGTTTTAAAACCAGAAAACTGTCATTTAATGAAATATTTCAGAAATGCTGAAACTTCAAAATTATCAAGCCATTTTTAACAGAAAGGCTAAGACAAGTAACTATTTGGCACTGTGGTAATTTAGAAGAAGCCAACTAGTACTCATAGGTCAATTCTGAATGAATGTTGCAGTGCTTAAAAAAAAAAAAAAGTAAAAAAAAGGTTAAAATTGTATTGCCTCTGGTAGTCCAGTTGGGGGTCTGAAGATGGAGCAGTGCAGAATGAGACAGATACGGAAGAGAACTTGTTTCTTCTGTTTGCTTATCAAAGTCTTAAGATTTTGACATCCCAGAGTAAAAAGGCACTGCCAAGACCAAGGGCAGCATCTTCAGAAATAAACTTTAAATTTATTTGTACTCCTCTTTTCCTACCCTTAGAAAAGTTGGATGCTGGTGGTTCAGGAAGGCTCTCCTTCCTTCATAAACCTTATGCCCTTAAAACTGCCTGTTAAAGCTCACAGGAAGTTCTCCTGAAGCATGTTTGTAACAGTACTAGCAGAAAAAATTATAAAGTAATTGTCTCATTTAGTCGGATCCAACTTTTACTGCAGTTAATTTCTAAGGAGTCAGGAGCAAATTCAGCAAAAGGTTTTATTTCTTGCTGCAATTTCTGCATAAATGACATAGGAAATTGGCTTATTTTATTTAAATGGATGTCAGATGTTGCTAAAAGACAAGAAAAGTCAGTCATTGGAAACAACTCCTTACTCCAGCAGGGTACTCAAAAGGCTTGTCATAACTGCCGGCTAAACCTGTAGGTAGTGAATTCTTCAGCCAGGGAACAGAAAAAAGTTTCAATTTCCAGCCTTTTGAAAGCCCCATTCTGGAGGCATGTCTTACATCTCTAGGTGATTTGTGTCATTTCTGCACAGTGAAGGTCAATGCCCCAGTACTAATGACCTGGCTTAACACCCTGAGCAGTTAGAACAATGACGTCAGTAAAAAAAAAAAAAAATTAAGAAATCAATATTTTACAATAGGTCTTTTTTATTTTTTACTGCAAAGAACTCTAAAAAATGTTTGAAAACTTGATTAATTCTTTGAATTAGTAATGTATCCCTCTGGAGAACATTTCTTCAGGAAAAAGTGGGAAATACCTCTATGTCAGAAATGCTTAATTTTCCATAGCAAGGAGCATTATTTTCTTTTACATATTGCAAACCTACTCTATGCAGACTTCAGTGATGGTAATTTATGGAAGCAGAAGCTAGAGGACACCTTAAAATGGGCACAGGTAAGCTAAATTCATCAAACAGGTAAGAATTCTAATTGAAAGCAAGTATTCTGGTTCAGCTTTTATGGACAGGCAACAGGAGAGGGGGCATACTAACCATTCTGTTCACCATACTACACACCAAAAACTTAGGACTTTAGACGCCTGGACAGCCTGAGCCAAACTGTGTCTGTCTCACTTTTAACACCTTAGAATTATTTTTCTGTGGCCATGCCATGGTAACTCAGTATTTATCTTTTAATGACAAAAAAAAATTTCTAAAAGAAAAAGGTGGTAGATTTAATTCATCCAGATTCAGTCAGACATTTTTTATGATGGTGTATCAGAAATTACACGGTAATTTTAAGAGAATTGTAATAGATGGAAACCACTAACTAAACAGGAAAACATAATGAGTCATGCTCAAAGGGTAAGTACTTATCTAAACTACTACTGCCTGTTGTAGGAAATCAGGATCGAGCTCATCTAGGAAACCTGAGGCTGTACAAGCACATGGGACCTGACGAGTTGCATCTGCTGGTCCTGAGGGAACTGGCAGATGCAGTTGTCAAGCCATTAGCTATTGTATTGAGAAGTCACAGCAGTCCAGTGAACTTCCCACTGACTGGAAAAGGCAAAAATATAACCCATATTTTTAAAAACGGAAACAAGGAAGACCTGGGAAACTGCAGGCCAGTCAGTCTCACTCTGGTGAGTGGCAAGATCATGGAGCACACCCTCCTGGAAACTGCCAGGATGGACAAAAAGGGGATGATTGGTGACAACCAACATGGCATCTCTAAGGGAAAATCGTGCCTGACGAATTTGGTGGCCTTCTATGATGGGGCCACAGTGTTGGTGGATAAGGGAGAAATGACTGACGTCATCTACCTGGATTTGTACAAAGCATTTGACACAGTCCTACACAACATGCTTGGCTCTGGACAGGAGAGGCATGGATGTGATGGATGGACCACTCAGGGGATAACAAATTGGCTGGGTGGTTGCACTCAGAGAGTTGTGTTCAATGGCTCAGTGTCCAAGTGAGGACCAGTGATGAGTGGTGTTCCCCAGTGCAACACCAGTGCATTGGTATTGAGATTGATCCTGTTCAACATCTTTGTCAGTGACATGGACCCTGGGATCTAGGGTGCCCTCACAAGTTTGTGATGACACCACGCTGGAGGGAAAAGATGCCACCCAGAGGGACCTTGACGCGCTTCAGAGCTGGGCCCATATAAAACTCATGAAGTTCCACAATGCAAAGTGCAAGGTCCTGACCTCGGTTGAGGCAATCCCAAGCACAGCTACAGGCTGGGCAGAGGATGGATTGAGAGCAGCCATGAGGAGGACTTGGAGGTGTTGGCTGATGAGAAGTTCAACATGAGCTGGCAGTGTGTGCTGGCTCCTTGTCTGTGTGCACTTGTTCCTTGTCTCTGAAGGCTGCAGGGAGTTACTGCATCCATGGCATTAGGAAAGACTCTAGTTTGTGCTTCTGTCCATCTAGTTTAGATGCATAATCATAACTTTTTC
>NW_009918793.1:0-3442 GCF_000696875.1 Nestor notabilis
AAGTTGCCGGCTGGGCTTGAACCACAACATTACCAATATGGGGAATTGACTGGGAAAGTTCACACTCTTCTAAACCTCGCACAGACAGACAGAGAGGGACTCTAATGGATGTTACAAGAATTGGCTTCAATTACCTCTCATAAAATTTGCAGTACATTCTGTCAGAGGAAAGTTGTACTTCTTGACGGTGCATGAGATTGCTGCAATTTTGACTGGAATCTGGATACTTGCCACAGCCTGTTAAACATAGCAGCATACTCCAGGACCTTTGTCAAGCTTGTCTTTTCATTTAACTAAGATTTTAACAACAACAACAAAAAAGAAGTTAAATTCTTGTGTGACCATATTTCAAAATTGATCACATTGTACAGAACTAACTAGAGCTCTGAAGTGCTTCAAATTCTGCATGCCCAGCTTGGCATGTTCAGCGGGGAGTGATTTTGATTCCTTCCCTCTCTGCTGCTTCACAATGGGTGGTGGCTCCTAGGACACCAGAGCAGGAGAGATGCTCGTATGCTGAAATCTGAGTAGCCAGTGATTTCATACTAAGGTGATTTTGTGACTGAATGCAATATAGAAAACTCATCTCTGGAGCCTTACTACTTGGTAGAACCTTTAAAAAGCAGCTTTCAAAATAAAATACTAAGCAGAAAAAAAAAATCAATTGTGTATGATGCAGTGTGAATAACAACGTTTTCCTAATTTTTGACAAATTAATGTGTAATTTTTTACCTCTTTTTGATTCTCACTCTGTTCTGAAACTTTTCTCCTGTACCTGTCATGGAAATTCATTAATATAAGCACTTTATATTTCTTCCACGTCTGGCCTGGCAACTTTACGCTTCAGAGATTTGCTGACCTCTACTGCTGAAAAATGCTGATTTAAAACAAGAAAAGTTTAACTTCTGAACAGAATGAGACTCAAATACATTATGAGGTAAAGTTTCAAGATGGTCTGTACTATGACTGAACAATTTTGAGGGTGGCGAGGGTTTTTTCCCCTGCTTGAAACCACTTTGCACATTTTTTCAAGTTTAGACTCCAAAAAGGATGTTGTCTGAGGTCTACAGTAGGTGATTAGTTATTCTTATTCCATGTTTAGCCTGAATACTCTGAACTGAAGCATCATCTGTAAGTCTCACACAGTTCTGTAAGACACTGATAAAATGATGTAGATTCATTTTTACTAGCTTTGCTGCCCTAACATGTATCATGAAAGGAATAGGAAGGTATCAGAAGACATCTTGTCCTCTGTATGTGAAGGAGAGTGCTTTGCAGATATATATGATATCTTTTTACAATGAAAGTCTCAGTTTCACTCATGGTACAGATATTCTTGGTACACCAGTTACACCAATGCCCACATGCTTTGCTGTTCTTTCAGTTTTGTTCAGATCAGTTTTGTTGGAAAATGGATGGAGCCTGTTCAGCCTGTTTACATTACTTAGGTGTTTGTGCTGTACATTCTGTGTCTCTGTTCATTTGTGAAAGGATAGGAGGAATATGAATGAAATGCAGGGTCATATTTCATAAGTACATTGTCAGGACTTGGTAACTCATCCTTCAGATCACCTTACAAATGAGTTTTTCAGTCTCTCCTGCTTTCCTTCTCACAATCACTAGTTTGATATCCTTTTTTATTAGAGATATATTTCTTTTGTAGCCCCTGTGTTGTGGTTTAAGCCCAGCTGGTAACTCAGAACCACGCAGCCGCTCTCTCCTCCCCATCCCTCTTGGAGCAGGGGGAGGAAGAAGGTGGGGAGTGAGAGAGCGGCTGAGGGGTTCTGAGCTCTCCATTAACTAAGGTGTAATACAAACCACTACTGCTACCAATAATAATGATAAGAGGAATAACAAGGGGAGAGGACGCAACTGCTCACCACCCACCGACTGATACCCAGCCCGACCCGAGCAGCGATCTGGGCCTTCCGGGTAACTCCCCCCAGTTTATATACTGGGCATGACGTGCTGTGGTATGGAATACCCCTTTGGCCAGTTTGGGTCAGGTGTCCTGCTTCTGCTTCCTCCTGGCTTCCCCTCCTCCCTGGCAGAGCATGAGACTGAGAATGTCCTTGGTCAGAGTAAACATTACTTATCAATAACTAAAAACATCAGTGTTATCAGCATTGTTCCAGGCTGAAACACAGCACTGCACCAGCTACTAAGAAGGAGAAAAAATGACTGCTGTAGCTGAACCCAGGACACCCTGTCTGTTTCCCATGTTTTTTCTATATTTATTACCTTTTATCATGTATTTAGGGTAGTCCTGGGACTGTTTGACTTTTCTCTTTGTTAGTCACAAAGTATCTGCTATATTGGTCTTCCATCTGAGGAATCTTACATGGTTTCTGGGAAGGACATGAAATATAAAATTACCCAGTTCTGTCTTCAGATCACCATGATAATCCTCTAATCCCAATCAGAATACTCTGCTTTGTGTAGATGAACATTACTATCTGAAGAAGAAACAAGATTCTAACTCCAGCTCAGTTAGGTATTTCTGAAAATGAGCACTCATCCTTCCCATGACCAGGTGTAAATTTGTGCTAGGTCATTTGAGGAAAGGTATACATATAGCTAACATCCTGGTAGCTAACAAGCTGGTAGCTTGCCAGAGGACGTGGTTTAAGGAAATCTGCCCTCAAAGTTGTCCAGGGGAACATAAATTTAAAAGTTTCCCAAGGAAAAGAGGTGGGAAGTTTGGTAGGAGGAAATAATGAAGGTCTGTTCTATACAGACCAAATTAGCTTTAGAAAATGTACTTAGAATTCAAACCTTTTTTTAACTGAAAATAAAGGTCTGTGCAAATGCAAAAGTAGTACTGGCACAGTCGAAGTACTGAAGAACTGTGATTTTGGGTTTTGGTTTTTTTTAAATATGAAGTTTATTTGTGACATATTTGGTAAGACAAGGAGAGATACGGTATTACAGCCTTATCCAAGGGAAAGGATTGCCTGTTACAGAGCTCTGTTTGTCTTCCCCTTTGGCCATTTTCATAATCTGCCCATGCTGCTATTGACCTTCCCATGAACAATGTTGCCTTGAGTACTATGAAAAAGTATTACTTTCTCCACAGATACTAGCATGAGCCTTTATACTGACATCAGACAGGCGAGATGAGATTGCTGTTATTTCCTTCTTTTCCTGCCGTGCAGTACAGATGTTCAAAGGCCCTCTTGTTTCTTGTTACCCAGAGATCCTGTCCTCTGTGGGTTACTTGGACTGGTCTAGAAGTGATAAAGATCTGACCTAACTAGATTCCTGAGCAGGAAACTGGAATTTGGAGTAGGCTGAAGACTAGGGTGAATGGACAAGTGATCCTTTCGGCATGAAACTAAACAGAGTCCTGTTGTGCTGCTTTGCTATGCTTATTTATATTTATGCATGTGGCTATGTGGAGATTTTCCTGTTTCCATTCCTTTTTTTTTTTTTTTTTTTTTTT
>NW_009918793.1:3524-10013 GCF_000696875.1 Nestor notabilis
CAATCAAAATAAAAGTGTAGCTCAAGGAAAGGGCTTGGAAGTTTTTGTTTTGTTTTCAAAAGATATTTAGCTGGATTGATCCTGGAAGCAGGCAAAGAATGCAGATGAAGCAAGTCCTTATACTCCTTTCCCATCTGTTCACCTGCATATGCTGATGCTTTTATTTTTGAACCAGAAAGCACCTATGTCTTCTGCTTAGGTACCTCTGAGTGCAATAGATGCTGGTCAGCGATGATAATTCTGCAGTTCTGCAATAAACCAGAAAGCCCTTATTCATAAATAAGTTGTGTCAGACATCAGGATTATTTCAGTGTCCTTGAAATTCTCCTTTGCTTTTATTTCTAATTCTTTTTTGCAGCTGCCAGCAAAAGCCTATGCAGTCTTGAGTCTTGAAAGTCATATTTTGATGTTATGAGTCTTATTTTTTGCTCTTACTACTGGCAGGGTACTGAGATGGCTCCAGTTCATACTGTCTCTGGTTGTTGTGTCTGTGTGGTAGACAGAATAACTAAGTACAGTACACCTAAAATAAGCAGATCTGGATACTCCTGAAAATAAATGTGGACATAATTAAAAATTCAAAGTTTGTAGAGATTGAAAGGTTTTTTCCCCATTGGCCTCCAGGACTCAGGTCCCTGGTGATGTGAATGGGATGGGCAGATATATTACAAATGTCTTTCTAGGTCTCCTGAGTCTTTGCTCCAATGAAGCTGTGTTGAGAAGGGGGAGCGAGGGAGGAATGGGAAGAGGCAAGGCAGTAGCTTTCCTGCAGAGGAGCTTCACTTTCTGTACCAGCAGTAGCAAAAGCCAGGACTGAAGGCAGGAGTTTGCTTGGATCTTATCTTCTTCCCTGGCATTGGATAGTGGCTTTTGTTACTGATCTCCTTTTGAGGTGACATCCAGTCTTCAACACTCAGCGTCTGGGTCTTTAGAGTATCTGCCTTCTAGATATATTGGATTGTTTTATTAAAATTAAAATAACCATTTCCAACAGGAAGCTGACCAGATGTCCCCATTTAATCATAACAGATCCCTCTTTTCTGTGTAACATCCATCTGTCCTAGCTCTTTTCAGAGCAGGCCCACTAATCTCAGTTTTCTTGGTGCTGAGATATCTGAAAGCTGTCAGGAATTGCTCACTAATAATTGCATCTCTGATCCTTTCATCAGGAGTAAAATATGACTTGAAATTCTAGGAAATACTGTTTACTACTCAGAACTTTTTTAATAAGTCTAATTGCAAGGGAATGCTTCAGTCTATTGCTGGTGTAAAATATTTTTAAAAGACTTCATTATGAAAGTATTTCTGGATTATCTTTGATTTAGTTTGTTCACTGTTTCCTCAGGCTGTAGGAATGTGGTCTCACAGAATGTTTACAGGAGAATAAATACACACTTTTACATACTGGAGGGCTGGAAGACTGGGCAGGGAGCTGACTTTAGCTTGGCATGACAAGAAGGGAAGTTTTCCTTAAGAATGGTAGCCACTGTTGAAAATGAGACCAATCCACAAACTCTGAGCAGCATGGAAATTAACTCCTTGCCTCTGCTAACAGCATAAACAGCACAATTATGTTGGGAGGATGCTTGAAGCTATTTTTAATCCAGTCATAAGGCTCTCGTACATTGCATAATAGTTTTGATATTAAGTATTTTATTTCATGATATTTGGTTTATCTGTTTTCACCAAGTTGGAATGAACTACTTTGGGATAAACTGTACTTTCCACTTTTGGTGCAGTTTTAATTGAAATAGTGTATTTAACAGACAGAAATTCTTGGTGAATGGGTACCTACCAATATGGGCCCTTCCTGTCCCACAGAAATCTGCCACTCTGCTCAGATATTTGTTGCCCACTAAAATTATGGCAGATCTTTAAATCCTTTCAGATGTTATTTAAATGCTCTTGGGGCTCATGGTTGTTGTTTTCAAAAACTGGCCCAGGGTGTCTAATTTCTATTTGGCAAGATAGCCATGGTAGGGAGAATACGGATGAGATTTGAAGTCTTGAGTGCCTTCCCACAGCAGCACCTTCTTTATGCATATTTACTTGACTGGAAAAGTATGTTCTTATCTATGGGAAGGTATTTTTTGATGAAGTTCATTTTTTACGCTGTTTGCAGTACATAACAAATCCCTTAAACAGTTAATTAAAAGAAAGCAGGGCTGACTTTGTTAGGACTGCTTTTGACCTGGTGGCTTTGATCCAGTCCAATGCAACAGAAGTCCAAGGAGTTTCCTGGCAGTAATAACAATTCAAGCAAGATAGTAATATCTTTTTTGACAGAGTACAGAGTACATTACAACTGGCATATATGCCTATGGTGGTCTATTCACACAGAGACATCCAGCTATATGGAGAGAGGAAAGGGTAAATGCACTAAACTCAGATGCTGTACAAGGGAGAGCTATGAAAAGGGAAAGAAATGTTCCAGAAAATTGTTCTAAACAAAGTATTTAGTCAGTGTTGGAAATGAGTGTATGCTGGACAAAACTTAAAAAGGTCCTTTCATTGCAAAAGTGCAACAAAGGCGAGGGAGGAGTATTGTGCCATGGATGAGGAGTCAGTCACAGTATATTTTAAGCAGCCACCAATAGATCCTTTCATACCTAAAAATAAAGATTCGTGGGTCTCGTCCAAAACCCATGGAAGAAAATGAGATTATTTTAATTGACCTTTCAATTGACAGCCATAATCAGATGGCTTTTCTCTTTTTCTCCTGCTGCTGAGAGGAAGAGGACGGTTTGTGTTTCATAGCTCTTTGGGCTACACTGCTGAAAGTCTGTGTGCTGATAGTTGCACACGGATGCATCTCCACTCCCATTCTTGGGAAAAAAAAAGCACTGCTGGTGGTGAGGCCAGCTGAGAAGATGTAAATTGTAGGAATGGCAGCCTCCAACATGCCTAAGCACAAAGAAAAGAAAAGGAAAATATTTTTATTCAGAAAACAACAATTGGGATAACTCTAGTGTCATTGGTGGGGGTGAGAGACTTGTTTTGGTTTTTTTAAAGCAGGAAAGGAATGAATCCAGATACCTGCTTTGGCTTTCTGTATAATATGTACTATGAAGCCTAGAGCTTCTGGTTGAGCAGTAAGACATCTTAAAAAGCCTTTTTCTTGATTTCAAAGCAGTATATGTTTAAATGACAGAAAGTGTGTCTGACTAAATACTATGTATACAATTTTGCATGGAAGAACCTTACTTAGTAAGTATACTTGCAGAAGGCTGTCCACTATTCAAGTAGAAATCTCCTATGGTATTACTGCTGTGTTGCAGTATTGTTATTCCTTCTTGTACTAAAAATCAGTGCAATGACTTCAGTGCCTATGCACTAACAGGCTTAGGGCACACAGAAACTTCCGCAAAGGACAGATCCTTTGTTGGCTTCTGAACATGGTATTGGCAATTTTTCTGCTTAGAGGTTAATTCCAGTCCTCCCATTCCCCCTCAGACTCTGCCTAAGTGGATGGCTAACTCTCCCTGCAAGAAGTGCCTTCAAAGGTTTCGTATCTGCATACAGTGGTCTTTGGTTTGCTTAACATTTTAGTCCATAGAGTTTTGTCCCTCCAGAAATACTTACACAGTGTTGGAAACCAGACTCCTGTCTTTCATTCCTACACTCTCACTTTTAAAAGTTTCTTACAACTACCTTAGACATATTTCAGACTATAGGTTTCCACACAATCTTTCAACCTACAACCTAAAAATGAGAATTTTGGCTTGTACAGCTCTCCTATTTTGAGGGGTCATGGGAGAGTGGGTAAGAAGGACAAGTGCAATATGAACCTTGGATTACTGAAATCTGGAACAGGCCTGAGAAATGTTTCTAGATCATTATCTCAATTTATTGTAGCTGCCATTGTCCTTTCACAAGATTACATTCTGGAAAACAAGCTATATCTGTACTCGTATGTAAAATGTATGGGACCTGTTATCTGTCTCATGCAAAATGATACGACACAGCTCACATACATTCAATTAGGTTTTCTTCCTTTCCAAAACACATTGTAAAGATTGCAGCCTGCCTACTTGGAACTATGCCTGACTCTTGTCACCCAGCATTCCCAGGCACTATATGGGAGAAAGCATGTAAACACTTTAAATAGCATGGTCAGTATTTGAAACCGTGTCCTGGCCCTTTTTTATCTACAGACTTAGCCACGCACAATGGTGTCAGAAATGTGTGTACTTCAACAAACTTATGTTGAAATAAAGCAGTGCTGGAATGTTTCCTCCTTTTATCCCCATAAAGGAAGCTCAGAGGCCTGGCTATCATCTCCTGCCAGGTAACTGCAAATGCTGTTAAAGGATTCATCCTCTCAGTAATATAATAGAAATTGCTTCATATGTGAACCCCAAAGCATGATTCCCTTTATTTATTCTGAGAAGACCTACTTGAAAGGATTTTTAGGTACATGGTTAACTTCAGTCATGCAGCTTCCCATAAGCCAGTCATGCTCATGCTCAGAGATAAGTACATACACTGTGATTCAGCAAGCTGTTAAAGTAAGCTTGCCAGGCTAAATGAAGACAGCAGGAAGAGTCCTGCAGATAGCCATGTCCTTCACTATAAACAAACTGGACCTGTGATTTATCTCACACCCTCATTCTGTCCATATTCTTATGCTCTGATTCTGTCTATTCTTATGATGAATGCAGGGGGTTGCACATTAATACTGAATTCATATTTGTCTGGCAGCATCCCAGTCTCCAAGCATAGCCTTGGAAGATACAGATGGTTACTTGCAGTGCAGAAGAGCAAGCCAGAAGGTGGTAGTTTTCCTTCATGGCACTATGAGTTAAGTACCCATACGCCGCTTTTCTTTGGTGGGAGGCAGGAATTGGAGAGGAAAAAATCTCTCATTTTTGCCCCAGAATGAAAACAGTGTTTGAAGGTTCATTTAGTTATTTCTCATGAAAAGGAGTTGCTTTGAATTTTCAGCCAGCTCTTGTTTCAAGCATTTCTTTGAAATTATAGGACAGATATTTGCTGTCCTACAGCAAGTTACTGTTGTTTGAGAGAAGCTGAATTTATGATGTGGCATTTTTATGTCAGTGCCTGGCATTTTAGGAGAAATGCCGTGTGCTGTGAAGCTTATTATTAAATTGCATTTGTTAGTAACACAAGAATTTGCTGTTATGAAGAAATGGAGAATCAGGCATTGGAAAGGGTATTTTAGCACTGTTAAAATGGATTATCAAGATCTAGCCTCACATATTGACTTTCTGATTTTTTTTATTTTTCTGTTTTTTTTGTCTGCTCTTATCAGATACCATGCCACCTGCTCAGAAAGCCTGGTTTGCTGTTGAACTGTCTGGGTCTACAGAAACTTGTTTTGCCTGTCACTTAGATCATGTTTGAATCACCCTTCTTTTCAAAAGCAATGAAAGAGGGGTGTAAAGCACTCAGTAATTTGCTGTCGTCTTGATACTGCCCAAGTTACTTTACTGTAACTGTCTTATGAAGGCGCTTCAGTGATAATGTTCAGGAAACAAGGACAAAACAAGAGCTCTTCTTTCAGTACAACGGTGAGAGAAATCTGAATTAGTAGTTAAAGAGTCACTTTTGGAAGCTGTAAGATCTAGTATTAATTTGCAACATCATCTTAATCATGCAGCCTTTGGTTTTCAGATCTCCGTCTGTCAAGGTAACACTTCACAGGGGTGTCATAATGAGTGCAGAGCTCTCCATGACCTCATGTGGTAGGTGCTATGGAAAGCCACTGTTTCATCATTAAAAGGATGGGTGAGAATCATGGAATTTTGGTGTAAAACTGACTTATGATACATACACAGGACCAAAGATGTTTGTAACACTTGGACGCTTTTCGTGATGCTGACCCAAACCTTTTGAACTCCAGCCAGCATTGCTGGTCATGCTTCTAACATGCCTCCTAGCTGATTCCATGGAGATTTCCTTGCATTTTGTACAGAATGCCTTCTCTTAGATGGTGTTTCATATTCTCATGACCTCAGTCCGCCTGTTCTGAAATACCAGCATGCCTGCTGGTCACTCCTATATGCTCTACTGACTCAGTAATGCTGTTCTCTTGCTGGTGTGTGATTTCCTTCCGTTTCTCAGGGATACAGTATCAGCTTAGCTGTCCTGAGTTTATGTGTCCTGAAAGCCTATTTCCTCATCACTTGTCAAGCCACATCTGCCTTATCTCCTCCTCCCACCCCAGACCTCCAATCTCTTTCTCATGATGTTGTTAGACTTCCAAAGCATTGAACAATTCATATGTGGGACTCACTTGAAGCTGCAGCAAAGGTAGTTGAAGGACGGAGGGAAAGGATATCCACTGAATTACAAGGAGTCCCTAAACAACAAAAGTATATTATCACTGTATTTTTTTCTGCAACTTTGGGGTGGGTAAGGTAGTCCTCTTTTTTTTTTAGCCAGAGACTGATTTTTCAGAGGTTTAACAGTAAATGAAATATATCCTTTAGAATATATGATTGCATGCGATGTACTAGAATTTTCCTG
>NW_009918793.1:10044-14312 GCF_000696875.1 Nestor notabilis
TCCTTAGGAAGTTCTAACAGTGGAAGAAAGGAAACTTGAGTAGACCCTCACTGTACACATTGGACAGAACCTTGACCATAACAGTGCAATATCCTTGTTCCTATAGTCCTTCATCTTTCACGGTCAGTCCTGCATGCTCCACATGAAGAAAAATTAAATAAACAGAGAACCATAGAGAACTCATTCTGTGTCTGTGAGAGTCCTTTAAATACTCTGGTGTGGTAGCAGAAGTTCTTCTTGATGAAGAGAACATGTTAGCTAAGTGCCTTAATAACTTACCAAGTATCCCTCCTGCTCAAGTTTTCCACAACACATACATTTCTTTTGTGTGCCAATATTTTATATCCCTCTTCTCTGAGCAAGATTTCTGCTGCAGAACTTTCTATCTAATACTGGACTGCCCCTGCTCATAAGTAAACCTTCCCTCCCCTGTCAAATGTATCTGTTGTGCCAGCTGTACATTTTCTAGTACCCCTGACTTCTTTGGGTGGACAAACTGAAGCACCAAGGGGAATATGCGACTTAAGACCTGCAATGAGATAGTAACAGATGAAGAAGTAAAGGTTGCATATGTCTAGTCTCTGACGCTAAACCAATAAGAATATACACTATGTCTCATGCTATGAAAAGATGACAGTGAGAGACACAAACTGCTACCATAAAAAGAACAACTTAGGATATATATATTCCCTGACATTTTACATGTTCTCTTTCCATACGTAAAAGATGTAAGTGGGACCCTCTAGCTCTTATATTCAGGCTGCAAATATAACAAGAAATTTCGGAAGTCTGATGATGAGATGGTGATGAATGTGTGGTAAAATTGTGGGAACTCACAGATCTAAATGCAGAGTTCCCATTTACTCTACTAATATGCAGTGTACACTCCATGTGCTTCATTACAGCCATTTTTCTATTAGGTTTCTTCTTTTTTTTCCTCTTTTTTTTTTTTTTTCTTCAGGCTGTGATACTGATTACTGATCTTCAGCATTCGTTCAGGCTCATGGCAATGGGCAAGTAATGTACAGATATAAATGATTATTTAGTACCTTCCATTAATCTTGCAAAACTTTTTAATCTGTAACATAACAGATAGAGTTTATTTGAAATGACTTCTTTGAAAGTAAAATACTTTTGTGCTCAGTGCTCTGCATCTTTAAATTCAGCAGACACTCATTTGTACTAAGGGCTATTTTCGACCTCTGAATGCCACAACCTTCACCACTTGAGGCAGATACTTTGTCCTCTTTCACCAGCTGCTCCACTTTTCTCATTTCTTTCAGTCGTGTTAGCTGGAACTTCTACTTTACAGTCTGTGGAAGAACAGAACTCTAATGTTAGAGTAATTTTCTGCTAGCATACCTGTGACCTATTCCACCTGCATTTTTCAGAGATGTTTTTTTGATTACAAGCAACAACTTTATTTTAACCAAGAAATAAAAACAATATGATATTTCAGATAAACATTACTGGGATAAGTGGAGCAAAAGAAGAGAAATCAGTCTTTGCCACAGATCCTGAATTTTACCTTGTTTTTTCACTACAACAGTTTGTCATTTATGACAAATCTCACTGGGATCTCATGAGAATAATAATTTTCCTGCTGTGGTAAGCCAGGACCCCCATCTTCTTCCTGGTATCATCTTTTCACAGTTTGGGAAGACTCACAGAACAGGAATGTGAACTCTTTAGCTCAAGTTTGTGTTACACTCACGTACTAGGGCATCAATTCAGCTTTTTTCTCTTTCTCCTTCTACTCCTGAAACTTGTAAGAACCTTGTGTCTTTGAGTCTTTCATTCCTCTGATAATTCTGGGTGAAAACAGGCAGTAAACTGGAGAGAAAAGGAAGGGATGATGCCAGCTATTATGCTATGACCGTGTAAGCTTCATTGTTTTAGGAAATTATGCCTCAAGATTATTTCAGCTTATTCTGTACACACAGATGACTCCTTACAGAAGTATAAAAGTTACATCTATCCTGTCAGAAAGTCAGAAAATGCATGGGTTATAATTTTTAAGGAAATTTAGATAGTTTGTAATACAAAGTCCTGTGTAAAAATAATTAACCATTCATAGTCTTAATTTCACTAAAATGTTCATGGAATTTAGGAAGTCTAGGTTATGAAAGAGGTTCTGTGATGCACCCAAATAGGTATCTGAGTATCGTTAAGTAACTGGGACAACATATCTCTTTGGAAAATAATTCTTGAGCATGTGACATGGTACCCTTCTGCCCATCAGCAGCATACCTTCTGTAAGAAAAGGCCAGAAAATAGATTCTGAATGCTTTCCCACAAACTTCCACAGTAATGGAAAATGAACCAGGCTTAATGGCTACAGAAAGTAGACTATGCAACAACAAATGTGATACTCTGAGGCAAGTCAGTCCATATATACAGCGGGCCATGTTTGTTGTATTTCTTGTAGCATTGCTATAAAACTTTAATCCTTCTGGGCATGAATATTATGCCACTTAATATTGAAAGTATCTTCATCCTTGTTTCATAATGTTATCTTGTTGATTCATATCTCAATAATTCCTTGTCTTTTACTTCCTTATCTTAATGCTCTGGTAAGGCTTGCTTTTTGCTTCCAAAATGGGCTAGGTACATTTGAGCCTGAATAAGTCTTTGCAGTCAGACCATTTGGGTATTCTGGTATGCAGTGCCATCAACCAGCTTTCCCAAACTCTCTACTCCTATTGTTCTGGTTTCCCACCACTCTTCTCTCTCTTTCTACCAGATGCTGCCTCATTCTGGGTCTGACTTGAGGATATTCAATCAGTTCTACTTTCTGCAGCTTGTATCCCACAGCTGTTATTTGGTCTCATTTCCCCCTTTTTTTCCTTCCTCCCCCTTTCAGTTTTGATCTGGTTCCAGAGTTTCATTATCTAATTAATGGATTTGTTCTGGTAGACCTTTGATTTCTTCATCTTTTAATAGGTCTTATGAGGATTGTTTCCTCACTTCGGAGCTTAGTGATGGCTTCTTTTCCCATTTAATATGTACAGGCTGCCAATCACCTCTACCAGACTCCATCTCAGTCTCCAGCAGTCACTTTTCGGTTCATGGTTATTATCTGGCCTTTCCCATAGTTGCTTGGTTTAGAACCAGGAATGTAAGAGTAGACAAGTGTCCATGTGATGGTCTGTCATCGATATAATAAGACAATTACCAGACTCACCAGACTTACTTTAGAGATTTTCAGTCTAGGTTTCTCTACAGATTGCTAGCTATCGTTAATTTTTGTGGTTTGTTTTGAGACAGACTTGAGAAGTTACATTTCCTGCAGTAAGAACATGATCATTCACCTTCTTGCCAAGTTTCAATAGGCAAGTATTGACAGAGACATACATCATGTTTGATTCTGACTGGCCAGTGGTAGACCCTGAGAGCCACGTGCTAAGAGATATCAGTTTTCTGTACAGAACTTGGTCTCTAGTTTCCAATCATATTGTCTCCTAATTATAGGTATTTTTCTTCCTCTTAACAAGAGGATCTTTGTCTCATCTAGGACTTCTAGATTACTGCTGTAACGTAAGTGTAATCTACAAGTAGTAATGAGTAAATGCTATTTGAATAAAGGCATGAAGGATGACTCTGGGAACTACAGGCCTGTCAGCCTGACCTCAGTGCTTGGGAAGGTCATGAAGCAGTTGATCCAAAGTAAGATCATAAAGCACATGCAGGAAAATGGAAGGATCAGGCCCAGTCAGCATGGGTTCATGAAGGGCAGGTCCTACTTGACCAACTTGGTCTCCTACAATAATGTGATCTGCCTGGTTGATGAGGGAAAGGCATCCTGACATTGTCTATTTGGACTTAAGTAAAGCGTTTGACAGTAACTCCCACAGTGTTCTCCTGGAGAAATGAGCTGCTCATGGCCTGGATAGGAGGATTCCTTGCTGAGTTGGACAATGGCTGGATGGCCGAGCCCAAAGAGTGGTGGTAAATGGCATCAGATCTAGTTAGTGACAGGTCACTAATGGTGTCCCTCAGGGCTCTATGTTAGGGCCAGTGTTATTTAGTATCTTCACTGATGATCTGAATGAGGGGATTGAGTGCACTCTCAGTAAATCTGTGGATGACACTAAATTGGTTGGAGTGTTGATCTGCTGGAGGATAGGCAGGCTTTGCAGGGGGATCTGGACAGGCTGGATCGGTGGGCCATTGCCAGTGGCATGAGGTTCAACAAGGCAAAGTGCCGGTTCCTGCACTAGTGCCACAACAACCCCATGCAACACTCCAGGCTTGGGAAGAGTGGCTGG
>NW_009918793.1:14899-16147 GCF_000696875.1 Nestor notabilis
TCAGGCTTAACATGAGCCAGCTTGTCCCCAGGCAGCCAAGAAGGCCGATGGCACCCTGGCCTGTATCTGAAATAGCATGGTCAGCAGGGCCAGGGCAGTGATCATCCCCCTGTACTTGGCACTGGTGAGGCTGCACCTTGAACACTGTGTTCAGTTCTGGGCCCCTCACTACAAAAGAGACATTGAGGTGCTGGAGCGGGTCCAGAGAATGGTGACGAAGCTGGTGAAGGGTCTGGAGCACAAATCTGATGAGGAACGGCTGAGGGACCTGGGGTTGTTTAGTCTGGAGAAGAGAAGGCTCAGGGGGTACCTTGTCGCTCTCTACAAATATCTGAAAAGAGGTGGGATCGGTCTCTTCTCCCAAATAACAAGTGATAGGGCAAAAGGTAATGGCCTCAGCCTGCACCAGACAAGGTTTAGACTGGACATTAGGAAACATTTCTTCACAGAGAGGGTGCTCAGGCATTGGAACAGGCTGCCCATGGAAGTGGTGGAATCAACATCCCTGGAAGGGTTCACAAACCGTGTAGATGAGGCCCTCAGTGACATGGTTTAGTGGTGGTCTTGGCAGTGCTGGAGTAATGGTTGGACTTGATGATATTAAAGGTCTTTTCCAACCTGGTTGATTCTATGATTCTATCAATGTACAAGAATGATGATTAAGAACTTGAAAAAGTAGTATTTTATGTGTGTTGCATTCTTACCCAATACACATGTGTTTATTTAGGTCTTTCAGGGTTCAGAAATATTTTATTCTATTAAGTGTATAGTATTGCTTTGGTATAGAACATGAGCGTCATAGTGGGAGAAAGCAGGGAGAAAACTGATCGAGTTAATTATGTGATATTTATTTTTTTCCATATGAATGCTTCTGGTTTCTATAAGGAATAATGATCAATATCTAGAGCTCCTTGGGCAACAGAATCCTCCTTTTCTTTTTCTGGAGAAATTAAGGAAATGTGGAGATTTCTACTCTACAGAATTCAGTCTTGCATTGATGTCTTGCAGGTGCTGAGTGCTGCCCACACTGTGGTAGCAGTGCCATTTTTCTGCTACTATTTAAAGAACATTAGGGCACCGCAGATTTAGTCAAAAGCTGAAACTGTTCTTATCCAAGAAGTGGACTTAAACAAGTTATTTTGTTTACCATGAGTTGCTGTTCTGTAGTGATTGAAGAGTCATAGAATCATAGAATCATAAAATAGTTAGGGTTGGAAAGGACCTTAAGATCATCTAGTTCCACCCCCC
>NW_009918794.1:0-7785 GCF_000696875.1 Nestor notabilis
TTTGAACCCATCACCCCTTGTGCTATCACTAGCACATGAAGAGTCCCTCTACAGCTTCCCTGTAGGCCCCCTTCAGATATTGGAAGCTGCTCTGAGGTGTCGACATGGCTTCTTTTCTCCAGGCTGAACAGCCCCGACTTTCATGGCCCTCCTCTGGACTTTGTCTAACAGCTCCATGTCCTTCTTATGTTGAGGACACCAGAACTGCACGCAGTGCTCGTGAGGTCTCACAAGAGCAGAGTAGAGGGGCAGGATCACCTCCTTTGACCTGCTGGTCACGCTTCTTTTGATGCAGCCCAGGATATGGTTGGTTTCTGGCCTGCGAGCGCACACTGAAGGTGGCTCATGTTCAGTTTCTCATCGACCAGCAGCCCAAGTCCTTCTCCATAGGGCTGCTCTGAATGTCTTCTCCGCCCACCCTGTAGTTGTGCCTGGGATTACCCCGACCCAGGTATAGGACCTTGCACTTCACATTGTTGAACTTAATGAGGTATTCATGGGCATTTATAATACAGTTTGCTGAAATGATAATTCTGTCCTTCACAATTAAGCTGACATTTAAAAAATTATAATGCAATTCTCCCACATTCACAACCACCCGGATTCCAGAAAAAAAACCCCACTCGGTTTTTGTGGTTCAGATTAAACTCATAATTAGGCCTCATCAGCTCAGAGGCGTTTGCTTTTTTTAGTTCATAACCAACTCTGCAACTGAGTGCAGGCAGCAAAATAGTTACACAGGTTTACTCCAACTCACTATACTGAAGTTCTTCCTACCTTTTAACCTCCCTAAAATGGGGAGGAGGAAATACAGTCAAGGTCTTCTGCCTGCTCTTCTCAGCATAATGAATCCTCCCCCATGTTCATTTAGTTCATCCCCACTATAAAAATGACTTTTTTAATCAAAGCATTGTACTCCTTCCAAAGACATTAAGCCAAATGACAGAACATGAGTTGAAATGACAAGGACAAGCTAGCTCAGAGCAAGGCAAGGGGAGTTTCTGAAGTGAATGATTGAAAATGAATACATACCGGGACTTCGCCCAAGGACTCAGCAAATTGTTCCTACAGAGAAACTTATTTTGGATCAGGACAGAAGAAAGATTACGTAGTGAACAAGAAAACTCTACCATATGGTTTGCTGGTTTGTTTTTGTTTCTTACCTGCCATGAAAAGTTCTGCTCATTATTTATGGGGTTTAAACTTCCATATGCTCAGAGCCCAAAGAAACCTAAGAATTAGAATTAAAAGGCTAAGACTAGTCTACAACAAAAGGATGAAATTGGGCCTCTCACAATGGAAGTCATAGGGAATGGGTGGATTAATAAACAGAAAATCAAAAACACCTTTAGGAAAATCATGTCTGATGCCTACACTCAGCCTCAATTAGGAACTCGAAGCTATTACACAAAAATTAGGACTATTGGAATCAGGTGTCTAATTATTATTATTATATTAATATTATTAGTATTAGAAAGTGGATGACTGCTTCACTTTTGGCAAGCAGCAGGGCTTCCTATTTTTAAGAGCATAACCACCAGTTTACTTCATGTGCCATTAAACTAGAGGCCCATGTTACCTTAGGTTACTTTGGCTCAGAGGAGCAAAACACATCTATCACATCTGCAGCAAGGGCTATTTTGTAGACCTAGGGTTATGTTTCTCTGAACTCTTCCTGCTGCAGTCTTTCTACTATCCACAAGCAAAGGCAAAGTTCCTAGGATAAAGAAGGCAATAACCAAAAAGGAACCTGACTCTGGCTTTGTGGTTAAGGCTTTACACAGACACCAGCAGTAATCTGTATTTGCAGTGTAATAGTGTACGAACAAAATAATGGAAAGCCTCTCTATTCTAAACTAAGCAAGTTGTAACTCTACCTTTAAAACACTGTTTAATATGAAATTTAACTGCTTTCCAGGGGTGGTACAAGGTTTATGAACCACTCTGTCTACGGTCTCTATTCTATATCAATCACTGTATATTTGAATGTGATCTTTCATATTGTACACCCCAAAGGAAGAAACCAGCAACAAAGACCTAAGCAGATTTCTGGCATGATAAACCACAACTTTTCTGAGAGCCATTAGAAGTGATTGTGCCAGCTAGCTCTTGGGGAATTCTCTTTACATACTTAACCTGATAATGAGAGCATTTATATACTAACAAAACTCAGCCCATGCATTGAAACTCCAAGGAACTGTTTGTCTCCTTAGAAACAAATGCACTACATTTATCATGATAAAATGAATTTGCCTTCATTCAGGATAAATGATGTAGTCACTGGATGTGGCCTCTTTTTTCTGTTTAGATATATACGTTCACAATACTTCAAGAGATAGTTGTAGTACTGGGATGTTTCTTTTTCTTAGTTTTAAAAATCACACTGTGTGGCACACATCGGAGCAAGCACTGTTTGTAGCTGATTCAGCTTTATCTGGTACAGCTCCCCACAGCTACACATTCAGGCTTTGAGACTGAGATCCATCCCAAAACTCAGCATGCACTACCTGGCAGACAAAGCAACCCCTTCTAATAAGACAATCTCATCCTCTGATTAAAAAGAAGGCAGGATATTCTGCTAACTATCATTTTGAGACACAGTTTCTCCTCATCAGAAATAGGTTCCCAAAAAATTGTGTTATTCTTATGTTTTCATAATGAAATGATCCATATTTGGACTAGATTTTGTTGTTGTTGTATTATGCACCAAGATATTTCTAGATAGTTATAAATGAAAACTAAATAAAATAAGGAAGTTAAAGACTATTTCTTTCCATCACCATCTTTTCCCTTTTTTTCCATAGGAAAATTTCACATTTGAAGAACTTTCTTCTCTGCCTGTAATTGAAGCTGAATTGTGAAAACCTTCGTGAAAAAGAATCACATTTTTCTCTATTTTACTTCAGACATTATCTTTCAACAAGAGGTGCAACCAAATCTAATAAACTCATAATTTAGAAACCTCCAATTTTTATTAACAGAACTTTTTGTTTGTTCATTCAAGTCATTCAAGACAAGTGTTGGAATTCCTAGCACTTGGTTCCTTGAGCAGAAATAGGAAATTTCTGGTTTTAAAAAAGAAATTCTGAAAACATCGCAGTCCTTTACCATGAAATTTCCAGCAAAGAGAATTCTCATCAGTGTCTTCATATGAACCTTTTGTCCTATTGTATTTATTAGATGTGTAAGTTAGAAACAAATTCTCCCTCTCTTAATAATGATTTGGTCACTTATAGGTAAAACCACCTAGCACCCTGTCTTTAGTATTATCTTCTTTTTATTCTATAACATTCAAGAACATTTGTTTCAGAGTTATCAGTGCGTTAGAGGGAGATTATTTTTTTTTAACTGGATTACATCTCCCACATCTTCTATTTAATCAGTTCTAAATAGACGATAAACTTGATTTTTTGGCATCTCCCTCACACCACTGAACATTGTAGCACATTTCTATAAATCCAACAAGGGTTAATTTTTTGCTAAAACTTACAAAATTCCATTTTATTATCAGCATCATAAACTTTTTTAATTCTTTCTTCCCTCCCTGCTCTCCCTGTAATGTGACATCTTTTTCAGATGCTTCCTCTCTTCTGGCCCATTTACACAGGCTTTGGAATGTGTACTCCTCTATTTCTCTGTTTTCCAATATAATTTCACAAAATGTTAGTTGATTTCAACTTAATTTAACATAAGGCTCAAGTTCTTAAATGGAAATAAGGTTTCTAAAGGGATTTTTTGAGGGGGGAAAAAACCCCACAACAGCAACAATAATTAAAAAATCCTACCCTCAGTAACAGCTCTTATCTATCTTCTTAGATAATAGCATCCATTGATCAAAAGATACAGATCTATATGAAGTGCAGTACCATCATTGTGGTTGATGATTCCCTGCACAATCAATGAGTACATAGATTAAAATATTGCTAAATACAGTTACAATGTATTGGAAGTCACTGAAATCATAAAAGCACCTTTCCTCAGAGCCAGACTTCGGTCATAGCTATGACCTACGTATTCAACTATCATTTGTCCTGTAATGCTTCGTTATAGCTTTACTGTCACATTCTGGGTTGCACTGCCTAGAGCTTCACTACTCATGTGAATATCACTGACCATCTCTGGAGAGATGCCAGGAGTCCAGTAATTCCTTCATGACCCTATTCCTGGTCATAGTTCACTCATTCACTGTGGACAGCACCTATCCATGTTCACCTTCTTCTGTAGATAATTCAGAGTGCAGGCAGCTGGATCACCCAGGACTCTTTTTGTTCATGTGTAGTGTCTCTGTCCATTGTTACAAGTAGAGATTTTCTCATCTGCCTTTTATTCTCCTGGCAATAACAAGGGTTCACTGTAAATAATGGTCTTAAGCTATGTACTGTACTTGCAGCAATGAAGATTTACATGAACCTCATCACATTGTAACTGCTGGCAGCCATCTTTTCCTCCTTCTATTCCCCCAATAGGTCTTCGGTGGTGCTTTCATTTCCTGCACAAATTTTAAACAAGAGAAGACATTACTAAATCTATTTTCCCACAACCACACAATATTTGAAGCTTTATGTTATCTTAATTCCTTTAATCTTTACCAGATCAACCCCTTTCTTTAGTATCTTATTTTTTTTATATCTCAACTTCTCAAGAAACACTTCTGTCCTTCCTCTCATAAAAGGAGAAAACAATTTGTACTCAGGATCCACAAACATTTTGTCATACCCTCAGTCATCACACAACACAGCAATTTGTAATGGCTAGTGAAGTATACAGCTTGGTCAACAAATAAGATGTGTTCAGATCTCCCACTCAGTAGATGCCAAATGGTTTCTCTTTCCATCTTTATCATCTTGTAGACACCAAGCTGCTTGGGCAGAGGTGTATACTTGTAGAGCTGGCAGTAGTGAGCATTTCCTGCAATCAGCAGTACAGGAACTCTGCCTAGTCCTTACTCATCCACAGAAGAAAGTTCCCCTTCCCAAAATTCCATGTTTGGTAAAACCTAGATCCACCTGATTTTAATGTGTTTTGGGAGATGACAGCAAATTACAAGCACAGTGTTATCAAAGAACCTCCAAATCGGTTCATTCATTTCTCCAGCTGACTGTGAACAGCTAGAAAAGAAGATCTACAAAGTATGTGCAATCACAGTGCAGTGATAGTGTTTTCTTAAGTATGTAAACAAGATGATGGATTATATATGGACAAATAAGCTTCCCGGTAAAGAAACTAATCACAGGCTTTACCTGTGATTATGTTGTGATCTTCACAGGTGCTTAATATGAACAATGTATAATCAAAATGCCAAATATTGTACCTTTATCTCATTGTTTTTATTGTATTTTTATCTCCATTGCAGTCAACAGAGATCTAGATGGACATATATAACCCTACACAACTTGAGACCCTGATCCTGTCACTGCATTTTGGGACTGTCTCCTTTAAAGGAGACATTTTTTTTATCCTGAGCTACAGAAAAGCAATCAAGATAGGCAATGCATGGGAAAAGGGTGACACTTTGTGGCAATACAAGAGAACTAAGGTCCCTTCATCCTTTTATGTATCATTCTTTTTGTATCTATCTATCTTCTTGATATCATAAAAATTGAAAGGTCACAAAGGTAGGATGGACCTTTACCATGATTGTACATAGTTTTTATTAAAACCAAATAAAAACCTCCAAACCAACATGAGAATGATTTTGAAGACATGCTTGTGAAACCATAGCTAAGCATATCATTGTAAAAGTTACCAAGTGTTTTTTTTATAGTCCATCATACATCATAGAATCATAGAATGGTTTGGGTTGGAAAGGACCTCAAGATCATCTTGTTCCAACCCCCCTGCCATGGCAGGGACACCTCACACTAAACCATGCTGCCCAAGGCTTTGTCCAACCTGGCCTTGAACACTACCAGTGACGGAGCGTTCACAACTTCCTTAGGCAGCCTGTTCCAGTGCCTCACCACCCTCACTGTGAAGAACTTCTTCCTTATATCTAATCTAAACTTCCCTTGTTTAAGTTTGAAGCCATTACCCCTTGTCCTACCACTACAGTCCCTAACAAAGAGTCCCTCCCCAGTATCCTTGTAGGCCCACTTCAGATATTGGAAGGCTGCTATGAGGTCTCCACGCAGCTTCTCTTCTCCAGGCTGAACAGCCCCAACTTTCTCAGCTTGTCTTCATACAGGAGGTGCTCCAGCCCCTCATCATCCTTGTGGCATCCTCTGGACTTGCTCCAACAGCTCCATGTCCTTTTTATGTTGAGGACACCAAAACTGTACAGAGTGCTCCAAGCAGGATTTCACAAGGGCAGAATAGAGGGGCAGGATCATCTCCTGCTGGTCATGCTAAATCATACTCAATTTTGTTTTCTAACCTCCTGAATCATATTCGATTCAGGCACATTAGCAAACATTAATTTAGGAAATAAGACTTTGGGGAAGATTTTGCATCTCCCAAAACCAAGTTAACTGCTTTCCTATTTAGAGACTGCTATTCCCTAAAAACCTTCTTGCAAGTTCAGCCACTTTCACCAGATCTTTCATTTTGTGAAAATAGAATTAATGGAAGTTTCAGACTTTCTGCAGACACTTTGTCTATAGTCCATAATTGCTAAAACTCATCAATGCCCAAACCCAGATTTACCTATGGAAAAAAGGGAGATAGGAAGTCTGATGCTGATTGAAAAAGTAATGTGCAACACAATGAAAATAATGAAGGTTAAAGAAAATTATCAATCCTTTACAGATCATATCAAATTTTATAAGCCACATCATGACTGCATCTGCCTTGCCTATTATTCTACATTTGTAGGAGCTATAAAATGCCAACAGTGTGGAAAGGAAGAGATGAGTCTGTCAAGTACTTGCACTCTTACTGCACTCATCTTCTTTTTTATCAGGTCAATGCACTACGTGCTGTTTGCATGCACCATGGAGCCTGTAGATATTTACACTTTGATAGTAACTACTAATGAGCCCTATCCGACCTCACTTAGTAGAATGGTCTTCATCCTGGAATGACACAAGGCACATACACTAGATATTAACTGTTGTGAATACCACCTCAGTGAAAAAGTATCTTCCCACTTTATTTGTCCACTGTTAGGACCACTTGCTTATGGTGCAGCTTTACTTCATAGAATCATACAATCATAGAATCATACAATCATAGAATGGTTTGTGTTGGAAGGGACCTTACAGATCATCTCGTCCATGTTACTTGAAATCACATTTAGTGATAGAAATGTATCTTCCTATATATATATATAAAGAAGCTGGTGTCAGTGGCACTGATAAAAAGAGAGCACACATGCTAAATTTATTTTATGGTCTATTCCTTCCAGGAATAATATACTTCACGCTTCTTTGCTTCACGGCAACCATGAAATTAGTGGCATAGTAAGTCCATTCTGCAGGGAGAAAAGCTTGGATGCAGAATAGTTTTAAATGCATTTACAATTAACATAGTGGAAAGAAGCATTAGCTGGGAGTCCTACTTCAAAAGCCCTCTGTTAGCGGATTGTTTAACTTTTGACTAGAAATAAAAGAGCATTTGCCTAGCTATCAAGAGCCAGACTGGGTCACTGTAGCACAGTCAGACACCAGGCAATGAAGTAGTAAAGCACAGCACTAAATCAGGGTGCAAGCAGTCACCCCTTCAACATGTACACCCATGGAAGTGTTAATAGTGCTGGAAAAAAATCCAGGGGAGACTAGGTGCCACTCAATCCAGCTAACTTTAGGCACTGGCTTTTTAACCTGCTGACCCTACTGACTGGTGCCTTTA
>NW_009918794.1:7816-12734 GCF_000696875.1 Nestor notabilis
CCCAGTGCTTTCTCTATTTAGCCAATGGAGGAGAGGAGCTTCCAGCAGGGAGTCATTCAGAGATCCCAGGATTTTGTCTGATTGTTGTTCAGTGTCTATGTTGAAGTACAGGAACATTTGATTTAGGTATATTAAGTGCATGAATGGCTTCAGGCTCTGAATCCTGGTTTTCCCAAAGGGATTTGAAAGACCGTTTATTTCACCTTCTTATCCTGAGGCATGATTAGTTACACACCTGCTTCATTCCCAACAGAGGGTTTTCCAATCCTGCTTTTTAAGGACCTCCGGTGATGGAGACCTCACAGCTTCCAGGCAATCAATCAGAATGCTGTGGTGTGCTTCAAATCAAAACTTCACCATGTATTTGGGTGTCCATAGTGCAGGCATATGTTCTAATGAGCAAGGGTCTAAGCTCCTAGTGCAGTCAGTGGGGAATCAGTCAATTTTCATTTCAGCATCTGAAGAAGCTGTTCAGTCTTTCTTCAGCTGGTTTGTCTTCTGGGCTCCTGTTTATTCTTGCCACTGTTACCTTGATTAATCATTGAACATCATTAGGTCCAAAACCTGAACTTACGTTATTCCTTACACATTATTAGACCTGAAAGAGACAGAATTAATTCACATCTTTTACAGTCTTTGCTACATAAAGTTCCCTATTTTCACCCTACAATCTTTTGGGCTCATATTTGACCCACATTATTCTCTAAGTCCCAGATAATCTTTCTATAGTTCTGCCACAGGCATATCCCATCCTATAATTATGCAGTTGACTAACTTTTTCCAACTGTAATGTATCACATTTGTCCGTAGTCACCGAATTTCATTTCCTCCCCCCCACCTTGTTTTTCTTTAGGCAAGACTGCTTTACCAGTTTGCAAGATGACTTTCAGTTCTATTCACGTCAGCTCGTCTATCTGATTTCTTTCTCAGGTTCATGTGATAAGCAAACTGAAAAGATGAACTCTTCTTTCCCATTGTTTACACAGCTGATGAACGTATTCATCAGATACAAGATAGATTTCATCAGATACAGGTAGATTTCCTCAGAACTCCACAAGTGTATTTTTTCTCTTTTGTAATGGTAGCTATTTTATGTGAATTCACATGGCAGTGACTCCATGTCCTCTCATTTCTATTCCTTGTTACAAACTTGACAGCAGGAACCAAAATGTTTCTAAAATTAAGGTTTGTTTTTTGCTATTTATTGTCTCTATACAGAAAGATAACTCTGTCTTAGAAGAAAACTACAGTGGTTTTATATAATGATATAATTTGGTCTTGTTGACTGCTACTGGTTCAGTTCTTCAGTTCTTAAGGTAGAGATAATTACTAAAAACATGAGATTATTTTAACTGGGAATTTATCAGGCTTTTGTAATTACTTTTAATTTCTGCTTTCCTTGTTGAAAGCAGAAATCTCAGAAATCTTATCCTTTTATGACTAGTGTTAGTATTTCCAGACATCTGCTCGTCATTGACCTTTTACAGAGAAACTTAAGAACCACATTAACTTGAGTATCAGATCAAGATTTTCCATGATGTTTCCATCTCAAAGAATGATTTCTTGTTAACCTTGATGTTTCTTACACACTGCACTCCATATTGCTCTTCAGTGCTTCTATATTTCTGCCTACATTTTCATGTTATTTTATTTCATTTTAGATTCATGTTCATCTTTATTATTCTTAGCTGTTTTTTTCTGAGTTCAAGCTTTAACCATCTTGCTGTTTCATTAGAATACTTTCCTTTATGTGCAATGGAATTGTTTGCTTTTGCCTGTTTTACCTTTTCTTAAAGAAATGTCAAACGTCTTTCAGTCCTCCTCTCTCCAATTCACGTTTTCTGGGATTTTACCTAGAAGTTAACACTACTAATGACAGACAATCTTGGTGCACAATGTTGTCTCTTACCCTTTTTCTTTTGTTTCTGAATGATCCTCAGTCATTTTCTATTAGAAGTGCCGTCATATGCAATTACCTCAAAGCTCTGCTACAGCAATTAAATGAATTCCTGATTATGTATTAAAGCTTTCAAATCTTTCTGTTTATCTCCATATTTCTTATGTCAGTATACAAATATCTAGGATGTTCAGCACACCAATTATATTATTCTTGCTCTTGATATTTTAACCCTCATGTGATTAAGTCTATCCTCATTTCCATAAGGTAAACTGATCTCTAAGAAAAGTGTTGATGGAAAGTGAACATGCAGAGGTAGAGGATGCAAATCTCCATCTGATAACATCACTTCTGCAGCCTTATACACTGTGACATCGTATGACTCCTGTCTTTTGATGAGGGAGCCACACCATCTCCCAATTTTTATTCCCAGCATCCAGCAGTACTTCTGTTCCATGAAGCACCATTGCCTCAGAGTCATTCATGTTCATGATTTTGGTAATTCCAAGAACACATTAAGCCTAAACAACCTTCTGGGCTAAGTTTAGGTCAGTGGTATTTACTATGTTAAAAAGTCCATTATACTAACACTTGCACTGATGGAATAACAACCATTATAAAGAAGTAACAGGTTCTCAGCTGCCATGTCGACCAACATAAATTATGTTTGCAACAGCAGATTGCTTGCTTTTTCCCAAAGTTTCATTAAATATCTACTGGTAAGATTTAACTATTGTTAGCCTTAAGCTATGTTTCCATGGCAGCCTCATTGCTGGTCATTGTATTTCCCCTGCCTGCTGCACATTTCAACCTGCTTCCTCATGAAACTTTCTGTAAAGGTCTTACAGTTTCAAAATCCAGAAGAAAAAAAATAAATAAAAATAATGCCTTCCTTTGAGGTTAATCTGCTGACATTGCTCAGAGAAGGGTTCAACCAGAACAAGAAACAAAGAGAGGAAAATGAATGGGAGGATGAGCCTGAAGCATGTTCCACAGACAGAGGGCAAGGACTATGGCAACCAGGAGCTGTATCTGCCATGGAAATACAATTTCAGAAATACAGGTTAGGTTGCTGACATTTAAAGATCGTGGCCATTTCAGATGTTAGCAGATGCTGCCTAACCTCCAGCTGCTGCTCGAGGAGATTTTATATCCCCCATAGGTCCTTCTGCTGACCCAGAGTGAATGTCTCAAGATACTTCAGGGTATCTCAGGTAGCACTAGATGCCCAGCCATCAGCAGTTGAATTAGACCTAAAGTGTGCAGAGTGCCCTTGTCACTTCCTAAATTATTTGCTGTTCAAGCTACTGCTGATATTACCAGCTTCCAAATTCCTTCCCTCCACAAGGTCCTTGCACTACAACAGTGCATGATCCAACTGACCACATATTTAAAGACCTTGTAACACAGATAGCAGAATGCTACATTCTCAACTGCATATACTCAACACTGATGACCTGGTGTGGAGATCTTCATGCAACCAATACTAAACAGTAATCTTCCACTGGTATTCTTAAAACAAAAACATCTCATTTCCCTTCTTTCAGGTATCTTACAATGAGCACTGTGACCACTCAGGACTTTATTTTATATTACAGGTGGATGTAGCACAATGTAATTAGTGTCTATGCAGCAGCATTTACAGAGGTGAGACCCACGATCGTGTCATGAGTGCACTTGAGTGTCTCAGAAAAAAACCAAACCAAACCCCAAAACAAAACAAGAAAAAAGAATCATTAATTTCTAAGTGGAACATACTATGAGTGAAAATCATCAGAAGACTTAAATATAGAGCAGTGACACATACTGGCTCTAGGAAATTTAGATCAGCTTGATTATTATTGGAAAGAAATAAAGACAATTTTCATGGATTTAGTCACAGCACCCAAATCTTTATTAAATGCACATAAAATTTCGTCACTCTTATTTTTTACACTTCAGAGTAGCTTGCATTGCGGTCATGTTGTACTTTGGCTCCTTGTGCATAGTCTGTGCTAATCTATCTGTCTTCCTAAATATCTCTCTCCCTTTAATGCAAAAGGAAGTATCTTAAGAGCAACATACGTACAAAGTTTTTCCCAAGGTATTAGCTTCCTCTACATGTCTGATTTGTTGTAACTCTGTCCTGCTACTTTATTTCAACCATCAAGCTAAATATAGTCCAACTGTGTATCACTGTATATTTGTGCAATAGTCCTTCACACTCTGCCTGGCCTGTACCCCTATGACATTTTGTGGCACTTTTAATCCTTTGTCTGCTTAACTTGTGAGATCTGAGCCCTGACAGGAGGTCATTCTCTAAACAACAGACCTCTAAGGAGTGCTCAGATGTCAGAAGAAACTACTGCTGCTGGTCGTCAGTAACCTTTTACTTTTCTCCATCGTTCAGAAACAGGCTGATTTCTGTGTTCACCAAAACCCTTCCATCTCCTTTGTTGTGCAGTTGGATATATGAACTTCTTGGTGACAGATCCCACAATTCAGACCTGCCAAATCTTATGCACTAAGCAGCAGGTACATACTAAAGCTTCACAATCCTTTACTTTCTACCTTTAGCTTATACATTAACAGACTGCGGCAATGTGGCCTCTTTCATGTCATATATGCCCGTATCTTTGCAGCTGAGTCAACACAGCCAGAAAAAGACACTGGCCCTGAAACACAGCTGGGAAGAAAAGGTGCCATGTCATGAGGCACCAGACTCAAATGAGGGTTATGAACTTACTCTGGGGAGTTAATTTCCATGGACACTTCCCAGCTGTATGACTTGACAGACCACAGCCACATTTCATGAATTAGATATGGACTAAGTATCTGAAATATTTACACTAGTTTTTTTGCTATGTCTATGCAGCTTTTCTACTTCATTTTTACTGTGTCAACAGTGAATGTTATTTGGCCACGGACCTTACATGACCTGGAAGAGAGACCACGGGATGTGCAATTAAGATTAAACATCGCCCAGCAAAGCAGCAGAGGAATAGGTCAGCAATCATAGAATCATAGAATCATAGAATCATA
>NW_009918795.1:0-14064 GCF_000696875.1 Nestor notabilis
TTGCACTTGGCTTGGTTAAACTTCATGAGGTAGAGTCCCGTTGTCTCACTTCCATGGAATTAGTCTGGCCAGCACATAGATCTCTATGCATTGTGAAGGAGGCATTCTGTTGCTGAAGGGACATTTCAGGCTGTGTCCCAAGAGGTGATGTTTTAAAGCAGTGCAGTATGCATAGCATTTTTTAATAGCTTTATTTAATAAGTGTCTTTACCAGAGGAAGTTTCACACAGACTGCTGTTTCAGTACTTTTTAGACATGATGACCCAGGGAGCTAATTATCATGCTAAAGAACCTCATTATTCTTTTCAGTTATGCTAAAATACTGACAACAATAACAAACAGCAGTTACATGCTTCTATCCTAATTTGAGGTATTACAAACAGGGATTATTTTTACAAAACATGAAAAGTAAGTTCAATTTTTTTTTTAACTTACAAAAATCATTATTTTGTTGAAGATGTGTAGGAGCTTATTATTGTAAAGCCTATTCTGGCTTTACAATAATTTTCTGACTGTTGCTTCTGCTAATATAAGATTTGTGGCATGATTCATTTCTACTAATGGGGTAAAACAGGAATCCCCAACTCAGAAACACCATAAAAGGAGGAAAAGTAACAGTAGTGCTTTTAACTGCTCATGTCATCAGCACAGACCTAAGCTGGCTACTGAATCACAGGTCTGAAGAGGTGGCCTGAGAGAGGCAGAAAGATAGTACCATCTTATAGACCTAACTACCTCCAGGCAATAGATAAAATGTGTGTAAGAAAGGGACAACGTGAGGAGAAAGGGGAAAAAAACCACCACCACCTCACAAGAAAATGGCTTTGTATCCATCTGCAGAGACTTAAAAAAAAAGCAACAAAGATGTAGCTACAGTAGTACATGCTGATTGTTCATGTACATGCCTACTAATATTGTAGATAAAATTCCACATAGAGTGAGAAGCATTTATAATACATTCTGACAGGACCAAAACCAAATTATTCTGCATTAACTTTAACAGACGTACAAAAGAAAGTCATGATCTGCTGAGATCATAGCACAGGTGATGCATTGTCTTCAAGTGAAATGATGATCAGAACAAAATCTGCAACTAATTAAGTTTAATCTTTCCTGCCCAAACTCATTATCTTTACTTATGTGGATTTACATAAGCCAGTTCCTACCACCTTTCTTGAATTATGACAGCACATATTTTGTAAGATAAAACTGCTGTAATCATTTGCAAAATCTCACCATTTTTTCCACAAGATCATTTACTGACTCTTACTGCCATCAGATCATGGAATAATAAGCCTTTATTGCATTTTGCAACAGAAATAGATGAACAATGTAAGGCAAGTTTTCCAAGGGAGGAAACACCTGTAAATGAGAACTTTTCAGATGGAATTAAACTGACTATTTTAATTAAATTGGGTTTTTGAGTTACATACCCATAACTACAAGAGAAAAAGAATGAATAGAGGTCTTTGTCAAAGATAAAGGGGGAAGGGAGAGAAGACGAAGAAAAAAATAAAATTGTAGTTGTATGACTTCCCATTAATTAATTAGATGGCTTCTTTAATTGTTCTAGTTAGAACAAGAAATTTTATAGCTTTTTATGAAATATCACCAAAAAAAACCCCTATTTATAAAATGAGACTCTTTGCATCTATGTATATTAAATTTAATTCCCCCGTTTTTTAGAGTAATGTCTTACCTAGTTTTTTAGAGTAATCTCCTAGCTAGTATGGTCTTATAACATGGTGAAACATGTTTAAGGAATTCTATGTGAAAATATAGTTGGTTTTCAACTACTTAGAAACAAGCAGCATGCTTTAAGAAGACAGTAAACCACAACCAAACAGTGTTTGGAGTATTATATTCCTAATTTTAATATTATTCAACAGATGTCATAATTTCTATCTCCTAGTTTTTGTACATTTTAAACTGTGATATGCACTGAAAATCTCAAAGCATTTGGTAGATTATTGCATAAACGACTGATGTGCGAACAGATTCTGGAAAGTCTTGTTACTCCATTCAGTACAGTATGCTTGCAAACCACTTTGATGGCTTTTGATCCGCCAGTAGCTGATCTTTTATAGCTCCTTAGTTTGAATAAGTAGTATTTTCTCCCCTCTTCCTTTTCTCCTTGTTGTGCATGCTGAGAGGAGGCCTTTTCCAGCTTCCTGTTCCTTAAGTGTTGTTAAGACCTCATTGCAACATCAACCTAAAATTGAACCTGCTGTGCTAACACTGGAAATCCCCCAAATTCTGCAGCCTCTGTTATCTTTTACCTTCATTGCTCAACTGTGGCTCTTGCCAAAGCCTAAGTTTTCTATGCCTTCCATTGTGCCCACATTTGCTTCTACCAGTAACAAGGAAGTCTGAGGTTTCCATTCTCCAGTTTTTGTAGCTGTGCTGGATTCCTTGAGGATCACAGTGATGTCTTACCAAGGCAGCACAGGGCAGTATTAACCCTTCACCACTAGTCTTGCTGTAAAACAGAGCTGATCCACTCAGACCAGCTCACCATATGAAAAACAAAGGCTCTAATTTCCCCAGTATTAAGCCATAGTGGCCCCGCAGTGCGCCCATAAGATAGTCTCCCCCAGCAGTGCTGCTCAAACTTGTTGCACCTGTGCTTTTTGACACTAGTTGCAGAAGGGATATGGGTTGCAACAGTATTTCTGCATTTGTGTATCTGGGCTTCTCTAATTTCATTTCAATTTCTCTTTCATCTTACACAGCCTTCACTCAGAAAAGACAACTGATATTATGATTCAGCTATGCTCCAGCTTCCTTTGATGAAATGATCTGGAAGAGGGCTTTATAATATTGTCCTTCCTCTTATTCTCTCCAAAAGATGACTACAATCAAGCCTCAGATATTAAGACTAGTGTTTGAATGAATAAACTATTTAACACTTTTACCTCAATATTTTATTAAAGATTAGTTTAAAATATTTGTAGTGGCGTCCAACAATAGATTCTTTGGAAGTTCCAGTGTTCTTATCACATGAACAGAAAGCTTCTTAAAATATATATTTGTATATATTATATTTGTAATAATACTAATTCCTGGGATATGTAGGGATTCAAACATCAACCTGTAAAAGCAGAAGGTTCATTTTAACAGAAAGAAATATGGGAGCGAAAAAGAAAGAAATAAATAAAAGAAAAAAAAAGAAAAAAAAAAAGAAAGAGTTAAGGTAGATTTCTGAAGTGGAAGGGTGTTAGAATACTGACCAGTAATAAGCACTTTTTATGTTAAAAAGCTAGAGAGGTAAGAACCAAGTTACACAATGTGGATCCAAACAAATCCTCACCCCTCCAGTCTGTTTACATTATCTCTACTGCTACAGTCTTATCTATGGTTCTCTCTCAGGTGCTGTTTTCAGAAGCACTGTGCCTGACAACTGTCTCCATAGGCACACACCTCATGGGCAGCTTAACAGGGACTTGGGCATGGAAGCATGGAATATTATAGCAAACCGTTCTCTAGCTTAGGCTTATGAGCAGAATGATTCAAAACCTTTGTTCGTTAGTAGTATTTACACAAAATTAGTACAACCTCTCAACTGTAAAAAAAAAAAAAAGACAAAATAAATATTAGTGTAAATTATGTTTGAACATTAACTCTTTTACTTAAGAACAGTCCCTCAAAATTAATGCTACAATAAAGAGCATTCTGTAATATTTTTTTTCTTCTTGTTTGTTTAAACTTACTGATGGCTTAGATTTTGTCTTCTTTTCTTTTCCTTTGTCTCCTTTTCTGTTGCTGGTAAAGTAATGCAACGTGCCATATTCCATCAAGGCAGCAAACACAAAAATGAAGCAAACTGAAACAAAAAGGTCCATTGCTGTCACATAGGAAACCTTTGGGAGTGACTTCCTTGCAATTGTACTCAATGTTGTCATGGTCAGCACTGTTGTAATGCCTGTTTGAGAAAGAAAGAAAGAAAAAAAAGACCAGAAGAGGGAAGTGTATAAACAATTCAATTATATTGCAACAAAAAAATCCTGAAATTGTCCCTTAATTCATTAATACAAGAAATGAGCCACAACAGGGGTCACTGCTGATCACAGCCAAACACATCAGTGCTATTGGAAGAAATCATCCCTCTGGATCCAGCAGCCACCGTGGGCTCATATAAAAGGCAGCACCTTTCACCTTCAGGTTAAATCCCTTCCATTTTCCAAACACACTCAATAAACAATAACACTGAGAAAGTTTGTGTAATTTCATATATCTATTAAAGAATGTGCACATGAAACAAATTCAACAGACAAACAGGAACAAATAAGCATACAAATTTTATTAATACAAAAAAGTCCTTCAGTTCTTGAAAGATTAAAATGTACAAAAGGACACATTCAGAAAAAAAAAAGGTGTATTATTTATCAATGATTTCAAACGTTCAGAAAACACAAGGAGAAGGAACACTTTCAATTGTTTGCTTCTGACATGTCACAGAGCAAACTAGATGACCTTCACAGCCTTTCTGGTCTCATTCTCTAAGTTACTAGGTATGTTTTCAATACTGTGTCTTAAGTAATAGAAAATGTTTCCCTTGATTCACTTACATACAAGTTAATTAAAAGAACAAGCTGGCCTTAATAGAGATATGTTCAGAATCTCAACTATACCACTTTTCACCGGTTTAACATTTAGAAGGTGTTAACACTTTCTTCTTACACTTGATGCTTCAGGGAGAAGCAAAGCCTTTTTCATAGTAGTCCCAAAAATATGATGTGACCTTTCCTTCAGAGAGCAATACTCGAACACACAAATAATTTGTTATTTACATGCACAGACTTACTGCAAAAAATGTGTTACGCCAGTCTAAGGCTGCCTATGGCTTTTAAATCAAAGCATGGAATCAGGGTCGCTGTGGACTGATCCCACAGAAGGAAAGCAGTGGTGATTTTACAACAGATTTCCCAATGAAATCATGTGCCTTAAAAGGCAAACAGATAGCCAGAGAGTTTTATAAAAGTGCTTCGCTCTCACTAGATGCTTTTGAAAATCAATTAGGCATTTCTCTGTGTAGTTACACATTTAAATACCTTAAACTGCCTCAAATTTTTGCTTTGGGAAACCACAATCTGCAAGGATCTTTCAACACATATGGAAGAAAAAGGCCCAAGCCTTTTCAGCATACCAGACCCCAGCACAGCCTCTAGGCAAGCACACCCAGCATTCCCTTGACCTCTGTTCAGAGAGGACAAAAGGACACCTGGGCTTTCCCAGTCCTCTCTGCTATTCAAAAGGCATACAGAGGGCTGACACACAGCCCTCAGCATGACAACTGCTTGCCATAATGGACCTTGCTCAGTTTTGGTTTTCTTGTCTTAATTTATCATTATTTTCTATAAAATTGCTTTGTCTGGTATTCTCTTTCTTCTCCACCAGAACGTATGCATGCAAGAAAAGTCATCCTGCAATCTGTCAAATTGGCTTCTGCACGTTCATACAAAAGGAGCTTGGAGTTAACTGCAGGGAGCTGTAAATATAATATTGTAAACATTTGTAGTACATCTCAAATAGATGAAGGTTAGTACTGCTGAAGTGGGAGCATGAAAATTCTATCTTAACTGAGAGATTAAAGGTAAATTTGCAAGGTTTGTGGCAGTAAAAAAAAAAAAAAAAGAAAAAAGAGCAGTCTGTATACACAACTCACAGCATACCAATACAACAGTTTTTCCTCTTATAACTAGTGACTTTCCAGACAGTACAGACAGTGATGTGCAATGATTAGTCAAATCAATTTAAAAATCAAGATTTGAAACTATCTTTTGATAGAGAGAAAGATAGAGAAACTATCAAAAGATAATTTACGAGAGATTTTAGGCTCTCTTCACTAAATTTTGTAGTACATTTAAATAGCATAAATTTAAGAACCAAGATTTGGATTTTCTTCCTTTACCTTTTCATTAGGCTACTGAGCTATTTTGGTTACTTTCTTTACTTTCTTTCTTGGCTCATTCATCTTGCAGGCTTGACTGCAAGTGGTCCAGTTTCACTGGGAAAGTCAGGGAGTTAAAGCCTCGACTCACCCTTCTGATAGGAAACACTCCTATTAAATTGGGAATGGTGTGTTCACAATCCTATAAGCTGATGAGAAAAAGTAACTCACATCTCTCACTTTCTAAGATACACTCTCAGCTCTTGATCTTTCCCCTGGAATAGGTCATACTGCTATCACCAGTTTTCCTAAAAGCACCTAATCACTTTTAAGCTCAAAGTTGCTATTGTCTGTCCTTGCACTCCAAGCACTGCAGTGCATGAAGCCTCAACAGTCAAACACAGGAGACTGGTACCATCCTAAACATGCCAGATGACACTAACACAGGTTTATCTCTGTAGCAGAACTTGCAACACATTTCATTGCTATCAGTAGTAAAAGCAGGACAGTGATTCAGGCTTTTTTTGAGTTATATGCTTAACTGCTTTAAACTCAACTTTGGTTGCAAATTTTCTGTCCTACCCTGTGCTTAAAAGAACTGAATCATGTCTGTTATTAGAAACCAACAGCAACAACAACAAAAAAAACCCACCACTAAAAAACCCAAAAAACAAACCCTTCATGGTTTTTGCCTGTGTAGCAATGAAATCCTTCATTCCATGATGCTAAGTGAAGTTTAATCATACTTGTCAGACTTATGATTGCCATATCGCAAGTTCCTAGAGATGGCAAAAAGAACACAAAGGAGAAGAAAATGTATTTATGTGAACACCACCACATCCACAAGGCTTGGTTCAGGATTTCCAGATTTTCATTCTCAACACTTCCTCCTTAAGCCCTACGGTGCAACCACAGCAGGATCCTTCCACTCTTAATCCTGCAGTTCAAGAGAAAGGGTGACCAATGGTCACAATGTGAAGGGGAATAAACTGTGTTCAATTTATCCCTGCTGCAGGTTTGTATTCCTGAGGAGTGCCAGACCCTTCAAGGTTGAAAAAAGATATTCTTACCAAGAGAAGTCCTTGCAGGAACTGCATCCTTATTGATCCAAAATGACACCCATGAAAGAACAACTGTGAGTATACAAGGAATGTATGTCTGAATAGTAAAATACCCCATACGTCTGCTGAGATCAAAGAAGATTGTCATAATAATATAATCACCTATGAATTAAAAAGAAAACAAAAACAAAACACGACATTGAGAATGGTTTTCACTTCTATCTTCATCTGTTAGTCTTGTTTTACACAGATATTACATGAAATAATATTTAACACTTTGCCTTACCAGACAAGGTATGAGAAATTTCAGTTGTATTTCGTAATCCTACAAATGCAAACTGATACAATCTCCAGTATTTTGGATCTGCCACTTCAACAGACGTTTTCTTCCATTTGTATTCAATTTCATTTCTGGGATATCCATCTAGGATAAAACAGAGCAAATCAAGCATTCAGCCACAGCGTATACCAAAACATATTTTGTAATCTCTGAAGCTGTTTATAAACTAAACCAAGGGTATACATAAAGTGGATCAGACAGAAAGCCAATATACAGTCCACCTGATACATGTAAAATTTAACCACAAAACATGTAGTCTCAGTACTAAGCCTAGCTAGGAATATATGACCGATCAAAAACTATGTAAATACAAACATTTAGTAAATATCTACACAATATTCTAGAACTCAGAAAAACTGGCTCAGAATCATCACTATGAATTAATGCACAAATGTAATATACATTATCATTAAAAGACCACAAAGAGCTTGACTACATAAATTTGTAAGATTCCTACTGATGTTTATTATTTGTGTATTACTCTCAGAATGGATTTTTGTGGCCTGATTCACTGTCCATTACTTCAACTTTAAGTAAGTGCAACTTTCTTGATTTTCATGTGCCCCACATTATCTTGAAGAAAGGCAGAAATGAAATTAAGGGAGACTTGTTTGTGTTGCACATCTACTTAATCAATGGAACTATCAAAGCTCATTTAGCCAGAAGCACTCAAGAAGGAAGTATTAAATGAAAACATTAATTTAAAAAGAATCACTGAAGTTTGATTTCATTGCCTATTAGGTTTCATATTTAAGTCATTTAGCTGTGTTCAGATGGTTTGGGTTTCTTTTGCCAGTAATAGCATGATTCCTTTAGAAACTTTTTTTTTTTTTTAAATATAGTTTATATTAAAGAAATTAAGCCTGAAAGTTGTGTTTCTTGGTCACATAAGTCAGTCCCACTGAAAGGAGAAGGACTTCTTAAAGTGACTAAGCATTTACAGGAACAGTGGAAGAAGGCAGATCTTAATTTTCCTTTTAAGTATACAACATGGACCTAATTCAAAGCTGGCAAGTCTGGCAGGCATAAAAAATAAAGTTCTTCCAGGGCAATAGATTTCCATTAACTGGAATGGGCATTGCATCAGGCTCTTAAGCAATAAGATTATTTTTAAAGTTGCACCTAAATGAAATGCATGAAATACAACTCATTCATTACTGCATTTAATAATGCATTAAATAATGCAATAAATCTAATAAAAAAATAAATAGGTCAGTTCTTTTCTTCACTACAAGGCTTTAAAAAGTTAACCCTTGCTCTCTTGCTGCTGAGATTTAAGAAATGTAACGCATGAATGTAAAGGGGAAAAAAAAAAACAAACCCAACAAAAACATATTTTACCACCTACAGCTTGAAAACTCCAGTGGACAGGAGTGTTCATCCATAGGAAAGTTATGAAGCTGAAGATAACATTCAGCATTAATTGTCAGCCTAATTAGAAAAGGAAGGGGGGAAAAAAAAAAAGAAAAAAGATTACATTCAAGCATCCAGACACTCCAGACTAAATAGTAAAGAACATGCACAGAAATCAATTTTGCCAATTATTGAATGTTATGCATAGCCAACTATGTATTTGCAAAAGCATCCAGCATCACTGCCAAAGAACAAAAACTATCACCATATCCAACCTGAGCACCTGCGTTGTTTCAACCGGCATTTCAAGCCATTTCAAAAATTCCAACTGATTTAGGGGGAATCTTTCAGCTGTCTGCCAAAAATAGAGGATAAAACAGGGAGGGACTGAAGACAGGCCAAGGAAGGGAAGTTTATGATAGCAAATAAAGGAATTTTCTGAAGAACACATTTGTCGAGTCAAACTGCATTTGGCCTCATTGTGTCAGGTAGATACATACACATGAAAGGAGAGTAAGGACACTCTTGGCCTTGCTCTGTATTAATGGAAGCAGCTCTGGGAAGGCAGCAGCATGGATACGAGAGAGCAGACTTGGTATTTCTACACATTTAATGTCTAAGGCATCAAGTAATTAGTTGCATTCATGCAAGTAATGTACATTTTAGAAGTAATTTAGGACTGTAATGGTATCAGCTGAATCACTTGCTGCTTTTGAAAATACTATCACAGATTTCTAAAGAGCCTTCCAAGCAACCAATGCAAAACCCAGTTCTACTAACTTTCACTAGGAAACTAGAGTAAGGGGCTAGACTCCAAACTTCTAAAATCAACTTTGAAAATTAACGTAATACTTACATACTTGACTATATGCAATACTTACATACTAGACAAAAAGGGATGGGGAGAGGAAGATTCATTCACATGGTGCCAGAAAGCTCTAGAAGGCTGTGAACAAAGTAGTTATTCTACACAAAATGTCAATGGACCATCCTAGAAATCAGTCTTGACCAAGAGAGAGGTTTATAAGAGGGTTTTAGGGGGGGTGAAGGATGTGGTGTGAACATCCCCCCATTTCTAGGTAAAGCACTGCATCCCTCTGAAGATGCTTTTCAAATGACAGTATATTCATTTATTGCCTTTGCTTTCCATTTCTAACCTTTGGATAGTCAAACGATTAAAGAAAACAAAACCAGACTTTTATTAAAATCAACACAACTAGATTTGGAATCACTGATGGATGCAATGGACAGACCATGGTACACGGAAGCCCGTGAACCTGGAGCACTGTCAGATCCAATTATTGTTCCTTCAATAACCAACATATGAACCTTTCAATGTTATTCTACTTTAGGCCAAATTCAGGCCATATCCTCACTGTACAGATGTTTCCATGCTGCAGTACTGGGTGAATACCTGTTCTGCTGGCTTATTATTCGCTCACTGCACTTCACAGCTCACACTCTACCATATTAATTCTAACCTATTGCTCTGGGAAAGCTTATAGGGTGGGGGTTTTGGTTGTGTTTGTTTCTTTGTGTTAGACCCTGTTTAAAATAAATTGTACATTGAAACTGAATGGGCAATGGAAGAGTAAAGTCCAAGTATGTCAGCTACAAAAGGAAAAAAACACATTAGCATGTTAATAGAGAGGCTCTCTAGAGATTTTTATAAACATCAGTATAATAAACTGTTTAAAAAGTGCTCTTCAGACATATTTGTATACTCTGAAACGAAGAACGCTAAGAAAAAATTCAGTGGGGAGAATCCTTTTAAAACATTCTTTTTCTTCTTACTTCTGATACAGAAGACTTTTATAAATTGTTCATACAACACAACTAGCTTGCATATGAAAATAGCATAAATGACTGAAAAGTAATTAATTAAAATGTGCTACTTTTTGTTTTAAATAAACAAACTCTCAAGGGCAGAATCAGATTTAGGGCATCCTCTGCAGGGACTGCTTCTTGATCAGCTCCTAATCTATTTCAAGATTTTTTAGGCTTACTCAAAATTGAGAGATGACCTTAAAATGCTTTCTATAGACTACAGCCTTTCAAGAACTGTTTGAAAAGTGACACAAAACTTAAAGCCATCCCAAGACCTTATCTCAAGAATTATCATCAACATCTTTTCTTATGCCTAATTTAGATGAACAGATCTGTTGTTTTCAATAGCTTGCAAGGGAAAACATATTAAAAGTATATGCAAGACAGTTTTATTATCTGAAGCATTCCAGATTTTGCTTACAGAATATAATTTGGTGAAAGTGAGATACTGAACTATTTAGAATAGAAAGTCTGCAAAACAATTTTTTACTAGATCTGTAACATGTTAGTGACAGACCACCTCGGTGCTACATGCTATGTAATATCTTTTTTTAGTCTTGCCTAAATGAGATCAAAATTTGCTGACCTCTTCAATTCTCTTTACATGATTATCTAGGCAATATATTTCAATACCATAAATTTCATGTTTTTCACAATCAAGTAACTTTTTTTTTCTCCTTTATTAAACTCCTTGCAAATTCCTGCAGTCCATAACAAAAGAGATACCAAGGATTTGATTAATATTCATTATTTTCATATTCTTGGTCATAGCAGTTTAATTTTTTTCCTACCCAGTTCTTAAAAACCCACCTTAGAGTGTACAATACTCTTCCATCACTCCAGATTCGAAGTAAACGATTTGGAGTCGTAATCCAGTGAGCATCAGATTTCCTTGAGTTCCGGAAGAAAGTGTCTGGAATCCAAATTTTTCCAACCATATTGCTATTAAGCATAAGCACCTTCATTGAGCTGTTAAATTTTAGACGACTGTCATACCAAGTCTGGGCAAAAATTATATCTATAGTGTATTCCTAAAAACAGAGAAACAACCATATCTATGTATATATTTACTAAAGTCTTCAAGACAAAAATTTTGAATTCACATATAAATCTGAGGCCACTCTTTTTCATATTACCATTTGCTTAGCACATAGCAGCCTGTAACCCCAAACTGAGAAATTAAAGGCTGACAAAAGACACAGCCTTCTGTCCCCAGACACACATTGATAAGTTAAGGAAGAGGAGGTATGATGGGAGCTTGTTGTAACTTGGTCCCTGCACAGTGAAACCACCTCTGGAGCCCTAGACATAAATGGAAGGGCACCCTTAATACTTCAGAGCTAGGCTACGTTTGTTAAGACAGTGATACTACAACTCTAAGAAGCAAACCAAATAAACTATATTTTTCCCCCAAACTGTACAACATGGAATTTAAGATCCTTCAAGAAGTTTCAGATTTTGAAAAATTCATGAATATGCAGGAAGTGAACATCACAGTTTGCAGAACTATCTGTTACCATCTGCCTCATATATCTACCTACATACACACAAAAGTACATATAATCATAATCAGGAAGGAAATTTCTAAAGTAATTACACTTACTAAAGCCTGAAGAAATTTTTTTTTTTTTTTTTTGCATTTCCTCAGTAGACTTATAGCCAGAAAAGAAAGGCAAATGAATAAATAAATAAATGGAAAGCCCATAGCCTTTTGAGACAATACTTGACACCGTAAAACTTGAGGGAGATAACTATTACAGATGCAATGAAATACTGTTTTTAAAATAATCCAGTTCCTGCACTCCAGACAAATAAGCAAAGTAGCAGCCTCTTCTCTTGTATTTGTCACAGCTCCAGATCGGGACTCTGATCTTAAGGGCAAGTCTCTCTAGTTGATGGCAGATCTGATCTTTCCTTCATGGTTGCCCCATTAAGGCTCCAATGAGCAACTGAGCAGTTCTTCTGCAGGGGAAAAAAAGCTAGAGACCAGACTTAGACACTTGGTGTTGGTTGTTCTCCTCTCAGTTACAGGACTGGACAGAGGGAACAGAGAAGGACACAGCAGTTCAAACTCCTGCTTGAGTCAATGGAGTCACTACTAGTTTACTTGGTCAATAAAAATGTGCAGTGCAGACAGTCAATTCTGTTTTCAAATAAAACAAAAGTGGAAGGCTTTGCTGGTTGGATTGTTGGGTTTTGTTCATTTTACTTTCACAGCAGCCAACTGTGTGAGTTACAGGCTTCTCACTTGTTCCTGCAACTGATACCACCCATCTTGCAGGAAAGTTTGTGAAATTTGGCACTTCATCCTTGAGAAGTGCCAAAGGCAGATATTCTAGAGCTACCTGAACCTCTCTCAACTATCCCACTCTCCAGGTGGGAGAATAGGAAGGTTACAGATATGCAAGAGGGAGGCTCTGCAGTGTACAGGAATTGAATTACCACCTGGACTGTGATAACCCAGTGACTCGCAAAGGTTATGAATAACTAGTGTATGAGGCAAACAGTGAAGGGACAGAAGGAACAAAGGGACTAATAAAAAATGCATTTTAGAGATGACTTCACTCTAAAACTCTGCTTATTTCTTGAGAGGCACTGTTATTAGGGGAGGATTCTGTAGGTCAAAACAAGTCCTTCATTATTTTACTTCTGTAAATGACATTCAGGACACTTTGAAAACCCAGGGCCTATTTAACTTTAAAACTCATTTTTCTGTGCTCTTTTGTAGTGGTTATAACTGGAAACAAAACTTGCCTTGCTGTAGTGCAAAGGAGAGCCCGAGGCAGTGCACCAGACAAGTGTTTTAATGGGCTTAAATGGAACAGAATGAACAAAGATTTATGTGTTGCCTTTACTGTACAAATAGAAGAAAAAAAGAAGTCGGTGAATGAAATCAGCAGACAAGACCAAATGCATGAAAAGCGCAGACTGAGTTTGAAGGTGCTACTCTAGGCAACCACTTTGCAGTAGCACTGCATTGTCTGAGAAGAAATTTATCAAAGTGTCATTATAGTCAAATCCACCCAGAGCAAGAAAACTCAGGTTGTCATAGAATACCAACCACCCTAACAAATTAAGATTAAAAAAAAGGAAGAGGAGCTCATAGATTATTTTGAACACAAAGCAAAGGAATAGTCTCAGCAGACCCAGACGCTTCTATTCTCTTACCTTTCAGTATTAAATGTGCAAGTTTTTATTGTAACATGTATTACAGGAGTTGTTTAAAGAACTTTTTGGAAAAGATAAAAAAAAACAACCAAAAAACAAAAACCACTGTGTTAAAATCCCTGAAGATACATTTATAACTGTTAAAAAATAATCTAATACATAATAGTTTAATATCATAAAATTAGTAACTACCTGTTTCCAAGTATTTTGCTACATGTATAACAACAGATCCAACTGCTAGCCGCTTGTGACATACCTGCAGAGGGTGGTCCTCCATTTGTAAGCTTACACTTCAGCACCCAGCCATCTTTCTCTCCTTCAGGAGAGTCAGCCAACCAAAGGCATAATCCTACTACTCATCTCACCTGAAAGATGTGAACTTGCAGCCTGGCGATGGGTGGTAGCAGTAGTTCACCCCCAACTTC